>NW_028145742.1:357500-505000 GCF_977016875.1 Pavona decussata
TGCGACACTCATTTAAAACCTGCTCTAGGCAGCCTTTGTACTTGTTTTTTACACGCAATTTAAATAGAAAAAAAAAATTTGTTAGCAAGCATACATTACTGCATGAGATATTGGTTGGGATACGCAGTAAGGCTTTTAGCATATTTTTAAAGCCTCTTGGATTTTAAAAAGCTAAGAAAGATGTGTATAATCAAAGGCTCAGAGCACGTACCAGACTGAAAAAACGAAAAAGGGGCCTGTCGGATGTCGCGTATTCTATTCCCTGCATCTCTGGGTACACTGTACCAGGCCTGCTTGAATAGTGACGAGTACAGGCTGTTTTGCCTTACCGTTTTGTATCGAAATAGACCAAGCCGTTTGGTATTGTATAAGGTTAGGTTTCACCGCTTTAGTTTGAAATGAGGAATTTAGATATCACCCTTTGTCTAAAATAGGGAATATAGTCCGCAATTTGCGTGCAGCTTTTACCATATTACTTTGAATGCGGCGTAAATTTCTTACCATATTAGCAGGAGAAACGTTTAGCTCAGTCACGTAAGGCCAGCTGTGGTGCCGCAGTTTGAAACGTGTGGTAGAGAGATTCACCCTCAAAATTTTTTTCCCTCGCCGTAACGCTTACAAATTTCGTTCGTGTTTTTCGTTGTTTGGCGTTTCTTGAACTCTCTACCGGGTCTGTTCACTGTGCCCCTGACGAGAATGACAGACCTTCTGAGCAGACGGAGCTTTGTTTTGCTTTTGTCAATCTATGCTGTTTCTTGATTCTCTTTTTGGTGAGCTCTCTAAAATACGTGCGTAAGATTTTCAATATTTACTTAACATTAAAGTAATTAGACCTAAAGCTACATCGCTTCTCACTCGTTCCGAAAAGTTAAGCGCTTTTAAGTTTGCATAAGAATATCAGAAAATCAATCCTTATAAACGCTTATGACTGCAAACAAAAGGGCTGTCCACTCGGCCGTTCAGCTGTTCATCTACTTTCGCTGGTTCGTTCGCTCGGATTCTTGTTCGCTCATTTTCGCCGATGTGCGTTCGATGGACTGTTTGATCGTTAACTCGGTCATTCGGCTATCCGTTCGCTCGCTCGGTTCTTCGTTCGCTGGGGTTTCCGCTGGTTCGTTCGTTTGCACTTTGGGTTTTTCCAGTTTTTGCTCCATTGGTCTGATGCACAAGCGAGACAGAAGAGCAGGAAGAGCAACCAAGTACAAAAAGTAGCTACATAATTAGGCAGCTGATGCTAAACATGATTGCAGTGACAAGCAATCGATAAATGGACAATGGATTTTGAAATACGTCCGTCGAAGCCTGTTACCATTATATGTGAATATATAGTTTCTACTTCGTTTATTCCTACTTTCTGTCTGCCCTAAATATGGACCTCGCCCCCGTAACTGACCCTCACCCCTCTCCTCCTACTTGTGGGAAGAAAATAAAAAAAGACTCCTTCTATAGTTGTTCTTAAAACTGTAGTCTACTGTCACTGAACTGGTGTGTGTTTATTGAACTGATGGTGTGGTTATTGAACTTTTGATTTTACATTGACCCCCAATCCCCCCCCCCCCCCCTTCCTCTCTTCCTACATGTCCTAATGAAATAAAAAACACTTCACCTATAGTTATTCTTACAATTGAGGTCTACTCTCACTGAACTGATGTGTTTTTTGAACTGTTTGTGTGGTTATTGAACTCATTTGAAAAAACAAAAGAAAAAATCACCACCAACAGACACGTATTCCAAATCCACCACCTTTCTATAGTTGTATATTTCATGTTTACGTTGAGAAATCCCAGTATATAGCTTATCTATCTGCAATAGGTCGTTCTTTAGACCAGCAGTTATCAAACGAGTGTAGTATACCTTTTTGAGCCAAGAATGTACAGCAGAAGACATTTTAAACCCGTTTAGTTCTTTAAACTCAAGAAAATTAAGGCATGGGTTTCTAGTTGACTTACTCAAAAAATCAAGGGGGTGGTCAATCTTCTGAAGATTTAGCTGTAACGTCGCAAGACTTTGGCAGCATAATATGCTTACAAATGTCAATATAATGACATACACAACTTATGCAAATTAGGTCACGTGACCTGTTGCGGCCGAATTATTTATGAAAACATTTGAGCAAAAATGGCACCACTTTTTATCAGTCCGGCAGAGTTATCAAATTTGATAACCGGGACCAAAACAAACTATTAGCCAATCAAACCGCAAGTTACAGTTCACGAGGCATCTTATCATAGCAACCATCTTCTCTCAATATGGTGGCCATTTCAATATGAAAACATTTTGATGGGGCTCTAATTCAACATTCAATTTCGGAAAGGTTTAGAATAGGAATTTTGCCCTGACATTAGGAAAATACGGAACAATCTTTGTACATAGTACATAGTACAAAGCTCATTTTGATTTGTATCGATAGCGCGGGCGATAGCGTCGCAGTGGTGGACCGAGGAAACCTCGAGCGGCTTTGGCTGAAGCACACAATTCCTGAGCGATAGCCGATCAAAATGAAATACCAATCCCACAAAAATAACTTCCATCAAAGATGCTTGTTTATTGCATAAACATTAACATGATTTGAACTTCTTGTTGCCTTGCTCCTCTCCTTCTTGTCCTTCGTCAATCTGTATGAATGAAGAAATTTTGCGTTATAACTAACTTTTGTGACTTCAAATAAATTTTGTTCTTTCTTGTACCAGGGATTTCAAAAGTGCAGGAGGCGATGATTCGATTGAGCAGCAACGTGTGTAGAGTCGCTTCGATCTGTCCTAGATAATTGAAGCGACGTACTGCAATAGAAGTAAAATAAAAAATAAAATAGAAGTGCAACGGCCAAGTCCCGTTCAAATTGTTCTCGAAAGGGCGTATTGAGGTTGTTTGCTGTGGTTCAAAGCTCGAACTGTTATGAGTCTGGCATTACACGGGCTTAAAAAACCAAGCATAAATTTGTAAAGGATTGGGAAAATCGTAAAATCGTACTGTGAAGGCATACCTCAACATCCGGCATGTCACCTTCATCACCGAGCTCTGAAATCAATCTCTGTGGTTACTGTCGGCTGGCTGGTTATTAATCTAACGACGAGAACAGAAATAAAATATATGACAGTCATGTAAATGTAAGCTTAAATGTACCACCTAGAAAAATACGAATAATTTCCGTTCGTACGGTATCCAGTATTATTAGTAACGATACTGAACAAGACAAAGACATGTAATTGCCAAGGAGGCATTTCCGGAACAAAGCTTTCGATAATTTTTGACTGAGTTGTTTATCAAAATCGTTCCTGGATAACTTAATTTTGAAACCTACCCTTCCTCACTAGACTTTCCCGCAGTCCATGAGCTCCTTTTTCTCTCTATTAAGAAAGTATTGTACGCGGCCTTAGTGGCCTATTCCCGGCCTATTTGCTTACCAGCAACATCTCTCAACGTACACGCTTTCTTAGCGCTATCAAGACAATGTTCGACAATTCCTCCGGTATTTCTTCCACCGAGGGCAACTCGCATTGTAAGTTAAAAAGGATCCCTGTTTCCAAACGTTAAGTAGCTATTTTCTCTCGGTGGAAATCCGTAATGCTGCCTTCATTTCCAGTCATCCTAGAAGCACAAGTAATTAACAATGGCGGTCAGTAGCGGAATCAGACCGCAAATCAAAATATCATAGTGCCCTCTCACAATTCTTCATGCCCTCCGATAAATAAGTGTTGAATCGAAAGATATATTAATGAAGATCACGACATTTTTTCTTCGTGTACCACAAAAAATTACAACTACCTTAAAATTGATGGCAAAGACAATAAACATACCTGAAAGGGACTATCATTTCGTACCACCTCTTCAAATCGCAAGGGAAGATCTCGCATAACTCTTTCCCGATGGTCGTCATTTTTGCAGGGCCTTGAAGTTTATTGTTCTATCGACGTTTTCGCCTGGAATTCTGGGTATGGAACGCGAACACAATCGAAAAATCATCGAAACAATTGAACGCTCTCCGAAAACTCACCGAGCTCTGAGCTGGAGGCTGACGGTAGTTTTAAAACTTTGCTACTGTTAGGCACTTCATTTCTGTGCTGACGGGTTTTTTGAATATTCCTTTAATTTTGAAAATAAACGGCATTTTTTACTAGTGCCCAGTCCCTCCAAAGTAAAATTGGCCATTTATTTTCAAAATTGAGGGAATATTTAAAAAGGCCCGGGCACAGGAATGAAGTGACTAACAGTGGTAAAGTTTTAAAACTACAGGCAGCCCCCGGGAGGTAATAAAAAGTGGTGCCATTTTTGCTCAAAAGTTTTCTTCAATTTTGCATCTGTGAAAGGTCACGTGACCTAATTTGCATAAGTTCTTTATGTCAATACGTTAACATTTGTAAGCATTTTATGCTGCCAAAGTCTTACGACGTTACAGCTAAATCTTCAGAAGATAGACCACCCCCTTGCTTTTTTGAGTAAATAACTAGAGACCCATGCCTTAATTTTCTTGAGAAGTTAACGAATACTCCTACCACTTCAGCTCGCGATCTAAAAATCCGTTATATAGTCGGTTACCTTTCAAACTTTAAATTAGCTCTGCGCAATCAAAAAATTACGACGCCTCACTGAAGCGGAAAGACAAAACGGTTCAATCGGTATAGGAGATTCTACAAGGTAAAATCTCGCACTATCTTGTAGCTCAAGTTACTTGAGCTCAATATTATTTTAGGTAAGAAATACTTATATTAGACTTACCAAATATTATTGCAGTTAAAGGCATGGACACTCCTCGCAATAGACTGCTCCCCAAGATACAGGTACTGATTAATTATAGACAACAAAAAGCAACCTACAACGGCAAAAGACACGTAGGGCTCAGCCAAATGGTACCATCGTGGCGTCGAAACGTGTGGAAATAGGTCACGTGCTGCTCATTTGCAAAATTTCCCGTCCCTAACCTCCTACGGATATTTTATATCCCCTCCCTCCCTAGGGCCTATTTTCTTGTCTGCCTTCTGAGCTCCTGAAGAGACAAGGCATTCAACTTTTTGCCTATACTGTGGTTGTTTATTGTTTTAAATAGCATAGATGAGCTCATCTTTTTAGGTATCCAAATTTTCAAAGTAACGTTAGATAAGAATGCTTGACGCATCATTGTTGCAGCTTACACCGGAGAAAACGCTTGAAATCAAGGAAGCCATTCAGGCTATTAGGGCTTATGAACGGGACCAGGAGCTTAAAGTGCTACTACGATCAAATAATACGATCGAATACCTTTTATTTGCGGTTGATTGGTAGTTTATGTCCTAAAGTACATGATCTCCAAGTTATATCCTCATAAGATGAAGGAAAGTGCGATTTTTTTGCGCTCAAACTCCACGAATTTTCATCCGCCATTGAACCGCCATGTTCCTGCGGCCTGGTTACCAAAGGCAGATGGTGTCCAATGACAACAGAGGCCGGGTCACCCGGGAAAAACAAGTGACGTCAGACTCTCAACTCGAAGCCCAGGCGAGCCCTACGAGGCTAACTTCTCATACGGTTTCGAACACGTTTTCGAAAAATGTTTCGTTCTTTCAATGGTGGGAAGTCGCTGTGTTGTTCAGTGGTATAACAACTGCTCTAATCGAGCGGCAGGAATTGCGCTGCATGCGAGTCCGGCCGACAGAACGAGAGATGTGTGGGTCCAGTTTGTTGTCTTGCCCGTTTTGCTATTTTCTCAGTTTAGTTCGAGGGACACTTGGGCATTCCACCCAAGTCAGTGAACACAAATTAAACCTGATCTTTTGAAAAGGGTAAGCGATCAGGAGATCGTGAACCTGAAAAAAATCTCCGAAGGGGAAGGAGCGGCAAAAGGTAAGCTTATGTAAAGTGGGCGAAATGTGTGAATATTGTTTTTTATCTTTGGTGATTTCTCGATAGCTTGTGTTACCGCCATAAAATCGTCAGACTTTATTTTGATTGTTTACATCTTAATGACATTTCGTGTAATCGGACATGACGTTGTTTTTTTGTTTTTGTACCCGGATGAGAGCACATGGCATGGTTTTTTGTGGAAATGTACTACGGATTGTAAGTTTTTTACAGCTGGTGTAAAATGCTTGTAGTCATTAAAAAATCATCAAAATGTTACCCGAGGTAAGAGATTTGGATTTGGGAGCCGCGGGAACATTTTTCTGGTCCTAAACGAACCGGATACGACGAGTGAATCGAAGAATTTGTCATGGAATCGACCGATCCGACCGATGGCGGTCTGCATTTGGAAGTGCGTGGAACTATGAAAACACAAATTGTTATCCTGAGAAACAAGCGAGCGTCTGTGAAGCGACGAATTACGAATACCATTAAGAAATTGAACAGTTCTATCGAGCAATTTGCAAGAAAGGCCATTATCCGCGGATATGTTCATATTCTGGAAGAATGTATAAACGAAGCACGTGTTCTAAATGATCGACTGGTGGCTGTTATTCCGGAAAACGAGCACGAAAAAGCCCTCACTTGGTACGAAGTGGAACTGGAGAGAGTTCAGGAAGTGAAATTAGAGGCTGAAGCCCATCTTGAGCAAAGAGCAGACGAAAGCGTTAGTGGATTGAGCTCGCTAAAGGCGAGTAAAATTTCGAGTAGAAGTGCTCATGAAATCCGAGCAAAGGTGACTTCGGCGGAAATCAAAGCAAAACAACTTGCTATGGAGGAACAGCGACGAAAGCAAGAGTTTGAGCAACAATTGGAGCTAAAAAGGAAACTTGAACTGGTCCAATACGAAGCTGAGAGAGTTAGATTTGAAGCCGAAGAAAGGAGAAAAACTCAGGAAGCCGAAGACGAGGCTGCACGCCTTGCAGCCGAAGCTGAAATCCTTGAAAAGGCAGCAAACACTGTTAGGTATGATCACGAGTCTTTATCTAATCGATTGCTTGATTTTGAGGATGATTCTTTGGAAATAATTCCTTCTTCTACTGCTGAACAGTGTGTGGTCTCTCAACCACCCCCTGGTCTTGTGAAACAAGCACAAACAAGTTGTGAAACTGTGTTGTCAACTAATAACACCTCGTGTACTGTTACATCATCCCCATCGTTTCAACAACCAAAGTTTAGTATCCCATTTGTTGGTCCTTTGAGTAAGTCAAGGCCTGTAAAGGTGCTACAGTCATGGATTGGAGATTTGCCTAATTCATGTTCTCAGCCTGACATTACACCAGTTATAGCTGACCAAAAACAAGTGATTTATGGCTATTCTACACGTGATTGTCTTCCCAAGCTACAGCTTAGCAAGTTTGATGGAGATCCCTTGCATTGGTCTGACTGGTCATCAATGTTTAAATCAATTGTTCATGATGCTAATCTCTCCCTTAATGGAAAGATGCAACATCTTCAGAACTCTGTGGTCGGTAAAGCTAAGTCTGCAATTGAAGGGTATGGTTACAGTGGAGATTCTTACTACGAGGCACTGAAGGAATTGGAAAGCAGGTTTGGAAAACCTTCTCTTGTTGTAAAAGTCACGCTGGACAGATTGAGAAAAACTGCACGACTACAGAATGACAAACCCCATGAAGTGAGGAATCTATCAGATGTGGTGTCAACCACTGTGTGGACTTTCAAGAGGTTTGGATACGAGAATGATCTGGCAGCTGAAGCTAACCTTTCTCTTGCGGTGGATAAGCTGTCCCCAGAACTCAGAGTTAAATGGAAAGACTACATCAAGGCTACAAACCAGCAGCGACCGACCCTGGTTGACTTGTGCAACTGGTTGAAAGGGCAGGCAGAGATCTATGATGATTGCTATACAAGGATATCAAGCCCTAAGTTCCCATTTCAGCCCTTTAAGAACAAATTTCGGTCAGGTATTCCCAGTGGAGGAACTGAAAGGCAGAGCACTTTCTCTGGTAATTATTCATCTCATCAGAAGCCTACAAAATTGTGCCTTTTGGGAGACGGACAGCAACATAACTTGTCTGATTGTTCCAAATTCAAAGCTATGAGTGTTGAGGAACGTCTCAGTGAAGTTCAGAAACATAAGTTGTGTTTTCGTTGCCTTCAATCTGGGCATTGGCTCAACAACTGTCCTAATAGAAAGCAGTGTGGTGTCAATGGATGTACGCGACCTCACAATGCATTATTGCACTCTATAAGGAGCGTCACCCCCTTGGAAAGCAGTGATTCCGTAGCAGCAACCTCATCCAATGAACATTCTAGCGCATCTCATAGAAACAGAGACTCAGTTTTGTTACAAGTGGTACCTGTAACACTTTATGGTCCAAAGGGATACTTCAACACGTATGCAATGTTAGACACTGGAAGCACATGCAGTTTGCTGTTAGCAGATGTTGCCCGTAACCTTGGTTTGGATGGTCCGTTAGAAAGCGTGTTGTTAAATGGAATTCAAAAAACATCCGAACTGTTGACAAGGCGTGTAAGTTTACAAGTCAGTCCATTGAACGACCTTGGTAATCGATTTGATGTGGATGGAGTCCTGGTAGTTGATCGCCTGAATGTACCTGAAAGAAAGGTGGAACTCAAGGAAATACAGGAGAAATGGCCACACCTGTTGGACTTAGAGTTGACCGAAGTTGCTGGAACACAGGTCACTCTACTTCTAGGCAGTGATGTCCCAGAGCTTATTGTGCCACTGGAAACCCGAAGTGGACCGAAAGGGTCACCAATTGGAATTCATACTGAACTTGGGTGGGCTATTACTGGCCGCCTACCTGGTTATATTCAAGACAGTGAGTCAGTTTGTAAAGTTCATGTGGTGACTGCGGATGAAGAGCTCCATGAAACAGTGAAATCTTGGTGGCGGACTGAGAACTTTGGTTGCCGCTATGACTATGATACCCAACATTCAGTTGAGGATGCAAATGTCATGAAGTTTCTGAATGAGAAAACCCGAAAGGTGGATGGTCGATATGAGGTTCCGTTGATTTGGAAAGATCAGAACATCAGACTCCCTGACAACCGCATTGTGGCAGTCCATCGTCTTAATGTTCTGGAAAGGAGACTCCAACGAGATCCTGAGTTAGCAGCTGCCTATGAGAAAACCATCAGCTCAGACTTAGAGAAAGGGTACATCAAGAAGCTGACTAAGGAAGAAGTAAATGCACCCGTGAAGCACAAATGGTACCTGCCTCATCACCCTGTTCTAAATCCCAGCAAACCTGGAAAGGTTAGACGAGTATGTGATGCTGCTGCTAAGTTTCAAGGCTCATCACTAAACAGTCATCTTCTGAGTGGTCCAGACTTAATGAACAATCTTGTGGGAATTTTCATGCGATTTCGAGAGGACCGGATTGCAATTTCTGGAGACATCGAAGCGATGTTTAATCAAGTTGCTGTCCCGCCAGAGGATCAAGTTGCCCTTCGTTTTCTGTGGCGTCAATCACCTGGATCTGAAGCAGAAGTCTATCAATACCAGCGTCACATCTTTGGAGCCAAGTGTGCACCAACTTGTTCTAACTATGCGCTTCTTAGAAGTGCAGAAGAAAATAAACTGCAGTTTCCAACTGCTGCCCTTGCAGTAAAGCGAAACTTCTACATGGATGACTTCTTCAAGTCCGTGGAATCGAGCAGCAAAGCTCTGGAGCTGCAACAGCAACTGGTTGCAATGCTGAAGCTTGCAGGATTTAACTTGACCAAATGGATCTCAAATGAGAAGGAAGTGATCGAGCGTATACCAGTATCAGAGAGAGCTCCCTCTGTAAAGGTGGTTGAAGAAGAAATTGTCATGCCTGTGGAACGTGCTCTTGGTGTCATTTGGGACACTAATTCTGACTGTTTTGTCTACAAGGTGGTTAAAAGGGACTTGGCAGACACGCGACGCAAAATTCTGAGTCTGATAGCATCATTGTTCGATCCAATTGGGTTCCTGGCTCCATTCCTGGTGCGAGCAAAAATCCTTCTTCAACAAGTGTGGCAGTTTGGTATTGGCTGGGATGATGCACCACCACCAGAATTCCTCATAGAGTGGTCCAAATGGCAGGAGGAACTGGAGGGGCTTTCAGAATTCTTTGTTCCCCGTTTTTATCGTCATGTTGTGGACAATCCATCTGTTATTGAGCTGCATGTATTTGGAGATGCCAGTGAACTGGCATTCTGCTCAGTAGCTTACTTTAGATTCAGCTATGCCAGTGGAGCTGTGAGGTGTGCCTTTGTTATAGCTAAGACGCGAGTAGCACCCAAGAAGCCGTTGAGCATTCCTAAGCTTGAACTGCAGGCCGCAGTATTGAGTGCGAGGTTATCTGCTGTAGTAATCAAGGAGCATGATTACAACATTGATTCTAAATACCTTTGGACTGACAGTAGCACGGTATTTCAGTGGATTCGTGGGGAGTCAAAGCGCCACCCTGCATTTATCGCTAATCGAGTTGGTGAGATTCTGGACATGACGGAACCCAGTCAATGGAACCACTGTCCTGGTCCATTAAACCCTGCAGATGATGGAAGCAGGGGACTTCCGGTTAGATCGATCGGGTCAGAGAGCAGGTGGCTAAATGGTCCGGCCTTCCTACATCTCCCTGAAGAGAAGTGGCCAAAGGGGAATTCAAAACTTGAAGCCTCCAACCAACCTATGAATGACCTGCAAACCCAAGAAATGGCAGTAAATTGGACTGGTGCAGTGCAAGATTCAAGGCGTAAATTCATTTCTTTGGATAAGTACTCATCCTTGACGCGACTCCTCAGAGTAACTGCCTTCAGTTTTCGGTTTATTTACAACTGCAGACGCGCAGTGGTTGAACGTCGAATTGGTCTGTTGTCAGTTGAAGAGGTGGAGCAAGCTCGGAAATTCTGGATCCGCAAGGCTCAAGCAGAGTCCTTTCCCCAAGAAGTTGCCACTCTTAAGAAAATTCTACCCATTTCAAGCAAGAGCAAATTGGTTTCTCTTTCACCCTTCTTGGACGAAGAAGGAATGGTTCGTGTTGGTGGTCGGATTGAGAGAGCCAATATACCATATTCTGGCCGCCACCCTTTGGTGTTGTCACCTGAGCATGAGCTGAGCCGTCTTATCATCATAAACTGCCATGAGAAGCTTAAACATGAAGGCGTTGGACATGTCCGAAACGAATTAAGACAACAGTACTGGATTCTGCGCTGCCGTGCAACAGTACGAAAGATTCTGTATCAGTGCTCTTATTGCAGAAGGCGAAGAGCAAAACCAGAAGCACCATTGATGGCTGGCCTTCCCTCTGATCGTCTACAAGTTGCACCGGCATTCTCGAAAGTTGGAGTAGATTTCTTTGGTCCACTAAAAGTGAAGCATCTCAGGAAGGAAGAAAAGAGATATGGTTGCCTCTTTACTTGTCTTGTGACAAGAGGTGTGCATTTGGAAGTTGCGCACTCTTTGTCTACTGACTCTTTCATCATGTGTCTTCGACGGTTTATAGCAAGACGAGGTAAACCAACTGTCATCTACTCTGACAATGGAACAAACTTCGTGGGAGCCAACCGCGAGTTAAAAGAATGCCTTTGTGAGTGGAATCAAGATCGAATTGCAAATACGCTGAGCCAAGAAGGAATTCAGTGGGTATTTAATCCACCCGCCGCACCCCATATGGGGGGAATATGGGAGCGTTTGGTGAGGTCTTGTAAGAAAGCCCTTGATGCTGTCCTGCGGAATCAAGTCCTCACGGATGAAGTATTAGTGACCGCCATTACTGAAGTTGAGTGGCTGGTCAACAGTCGTCCTTTGACTGAAGTCAGCTCTGATGTGGAGGATCTTGAAGCGCTGACTCCAAATCATTTTATTATTGGTAGAGCATCTCCTAATCTGCCACCCGGTATTTTTGCTGAAAAAGAGATATCGTCTCAGAAGCGTTGGCGTCAGGCACAAGTTATCACCGCCCACATCTGGAATCGTTGGTTGCGAGAGTATCTGCCTGGTTTAGCTGTTCGCAAGAAGTGGTTTCAACCTATGGCGAATGTTAAGATTGGTGATTTGGTGCTTGTGGTAGACTATGGAACCCCGAGAGGCTCCTGGCCTCTTGGCAGAATTGTGAGAGTTTTCCCTGGCCATGACAATGTCGTGAGATCAGCTGAAGTGAAGACCAAGTTTGGTTTGATGAAGCGTCCTGTTGTGAAACTAGCCCTCCTAGAAGAGTGTTCGCCCATTTAACTCAGCCGAACACGGGGGGAGGATGTTACCGCCATAAAATCGTCAGACTTTATTTTGATTGTTTACATCTTAATGACATTTCGTGTAATCGGACATGACGTTGTTTTTTTGTTTTTGTACCCGGATGAGAGCACATGGCATGGTTTTTTGTGGAAATGTACTACGGATTGTAAGTTTTTTACAGCTGGTGTAAAATGCTTGTAGTCATTAAAAAGTCATCAAAATGTTACCCGAGGTAAGAGATTTGGATTTGGGAGCCGCGGGAACAGCTTGTTCAGCACCCATACAAATAGCAGTCACAAATTTTTATACACATTTTATATTGCGTTTCTAAAGTACTAAACTTTGATTGAACGAGTAAATAATGTTAGTGCAACTAGCTCCCGGAACTAGCTTTTCCCTCCGAAGCATTTCCAAAACATCTCAGTGCGATAAGAGTAAGCTTGTGTTTACTTTGCTTGTGCAAAAGCTTGTGGCAAAAACTGTGCAAACAAACGCGAAAAAAACCACTTTAATTATCCATTTTCACTCAGCTTTCGATAAGGTGGTCTTTGGCGTTTACAAAAGGGTTCCTTCTTTCTTTTAAGTGGTTTTCTTGAAGAAATAGTTTGAATTTTTGGTTTAAGAAAGGTTTTAAGAAAACCTCACATTAAGTTGTTTCTTATCAATTAGATTCAATTGGTAATGTATTTTAAATTTTGATTTATTTTTCAGACACTGAGTTGCAACAACGTCAAAACCCAGCTCTTACTATTAAATACAGGCCAAAACAAGCCTTGCAGAGCACAACACGTGAAAAATGTGGACAGCCAAGAAAAGGCCAGTGCTCCTCCTTAAACTAGCAGTTGAAGAGCACTGACCTTTCATAAGGGCTTTTCTTGATCTTTTGTCATCAACCACCAGTTGACAAATAGAATCAATAAAAGAACTGTTTTCTTTTCATTCATCATGCCTCCTCATTGTAACTCTTTCCATTACATAGGCTTCTGTTTTAGCGAATGGCCAGAAATTACTGGGGAGGGGGGGGGGAGTGAGGTGGAGATTTTAAATTGAGCAATGAAAACGATGTGACCCTCCATAGCGATGCAAATGAAATTTCATGACCCTCCCCCTGAACAGGTAATACAATGTAGCTCAAATACCAGAAAAAGAAAGCAAGAATGGAGGCAAACTGTAAGTTACTGGAACCATTTTGCCCCAACATAATTCAAATCATCTATAGAGCCCATTGGCATCATATAACTCCATTATGCTACACATTTCCTTTACATTAATATTTTAATACTTAATACTTGTCTTTCTTTTGTTAAATAATGACTTAAATTAACAAATTTTATTTTGTCTTTTGTATATAACTCGCTCTCCCTGTCATGATTGCAAGAGCATAAATTTATGTGACCCTCTGTTTTCACTGCTTATTCTTTCATGACACTCCACCTCCCCCCCTCCCCACCCCCTGCTCCCTGCTAATAGGGAGCTGAAGCACAGACATTCCTGAGCCATGTATAGCAACCAGAACTCAAATGTTTTCTCTTTTGGTGTGGTTTTAAATAAATACTAATTTGAATATAAACAATATTAATATGAAAGAAATGTGATGGTATATTTCCAGCCTGGTGAATGAATGAGAATGATGATTATTCAAGAAAGTGACGCAGGCATACTCCGAAAAAAGAAATCCGAGCACTCGGATTTCTTTTTTCGGAGTATGCCTGCGTCACTTTCTTGAACAATCATCATTCTCAATATTAATATGGTAGCCATTTTGGAATGAGGTTTATGGTTCATTGTCTGCAGTACATTAATAATTTTATTTTTATGTTCATTTGAAAAAGAGTGCCAGAATCTTGTTTCACCAATAAATTTGTTGTTGTACAAATGAAATTGAATCTACATTTTCTAAGAATAAACACTGATCAAGAAGAACAACCTTGAGAAAAAAATCAAAGGTGGCTCACAACAGTCTCAACTTTGCTTCATTTTGGTAGCATGCATTTGCCCATCTCTCACCGCACCAAAAGTGAAAGTAACGAGAACTGTTACCACAGCAACAGTGTATCAGACTCATCAACACTTGCTTGGGGGTTTGCCCTTAGACATGTAGGACAAAGGATGTTTGTTGTGAGGTTGGTTTGACCCTTCATTAGAATAAGCAAAAAAATTTCAATTAATACCTGAATCACAAACTTTAACTCCCAAGAATATTGTTTTCAATGTATATTTGCAAAATTCCTACTTTTCCTCCCCTCATTTGCCTAGGTGGATGCTTGTTACCAGAAAGCATGCCTTAATAGATTTTCATTTATAAACCTAGTCATTTCTTCAGTGCATTAAAGCATCCAGTGCAGTGGTGTTTAACCTGATGTGAGCCACCTTAAAAAAAATATATGAACACAGAAAAGACTGTTAATACTATTACATTGTTCATGATGGTACAAGGGAAGAAAACAAATCATTGCAAATTGTTGTTGCCTTGCAAATTTATTTGTTTATTGATTACTGTACTTATTCAAATCTGGATACAACGATGTCCATGCAGCACCAGCACTCTCCAGGCTTGGTAAGTCGCTCAAGGGAGCAATTTGAACATTTGCACCTGAGAAAATATTGAACCAAGAGGAAACTTAGCATCAATTACAAGGGAAAGATCAGCTTAAATTCAAGCCATTGTACAGAGCTTTTCACTACAATATATATTCTTTTACCATGGTAAAAAAGTGCAAAAACAGTAAGCTTACTCGGAACCGAAACTTAACTGTGCACTCTAATTTAACACCAAGGCAAACTTTCGAAAGCAAAGCTAAAAACCTAAACTTGACTTCGATTTCAATTCAACTGAGTCTCCGGTAGCCTCCCTCCGGGGAATGAACTGGCTAGTAGTCAAGAGGAATTGTTGAGAATTCTCAGGCACTACACTTTTAAAGCTTGCCTGTTTTGTTAATACAGCAAATAACACATCTAAATATCAATCTCTATCTCTAATATCTTACCCGAGAGATGAACGACTCAGCAAAGTCTGCTCTTCCTTCTCTTGTAGCAAAAGCGCTAGCTGCTGAACTTATTCGGCTGCCTCTTCTTCAGACGGAACTAGCTCTACAGAGTCAGGACTTCTTAATTTCCTTTGCCTATATCATGCGAAGACGATCCAGGAGAGCTTTCTGTGGTCAAAACAGCTCTGAAAAGGAGGACTACAGTACTCGCTCGATCAGCGAGTTGAGAGTATTACGTCACGACAAAAACACAATAGGTTTGAATAAAAATACCGCAACTCCAATCACTTTCATACCGCGGGCTCACTGGAACATAAATTCATAATGGCGGACACGAAAACACCAGTTTTCAAGGCTCAATATTTTCAATTTACGGGGCCCAAACTTCATTTCAGTGACCAAGACAAGTACAGCCACATCGGATAAGCTGTAAAGAACGTATTTTTGTTTCATACGTGACATGAAGTTTTGATCGTAGTAGCACTTTAAGGAGAAGGAAAGGAAACTAATTGAGATGGAGGCACGAATGCAAGAACAAGAGCTCTCACTTATCAAAAAAGCAAAGAAAATCAAGAAATCAACTATGGAGGCCAAGCGGGTGGCTGCCCAACTCCGACTGTAATGGCTGGTCAGCTAGACCGCTTGGCCGATCAAATTATCGAGTCATCATAATAAGGGACGACAGCGGTTTATATATATATTTTAAAAAAAATAACAGATCCTGTTGTTAATTTTCAGAAAAAATCAAAACTTGTAATCAGTTGCAGAAAACAATATTTATTAATAACAG
Source organism: Pavona decussata (assembly GCF_977016875.1). NCBI lineage: Eukaryota > Metazoa > Cnidaria > Anthozoa > Scleractinia > Agariciidae > Pavona > Pavona decussata. The sequence goes on from NW_028145742.1 coordinate 373,342, forward strand.
TTGTAAATCACATGTATTGTTCTCATTGTTTATTCGCTTTCATTAGCTCGTCAACTGCCTCTTCCCTGCCTTATCTTTGGGGGTTTTGCCATTCATTTTTCCATTCATTTTTCTTTGATAAATCTAAAAATTTTAACCATAGCGTATAATTATTTTTTTAATAAGTTTGACCTTAAAGTGTCATTTGGGCGTAATAATATGACATCTAGGTCCTATTGATGCGGCTTGGGCGTAGTTGCCGGCTTCCCCTTCTTGCTCTTTCAAAGCTGATATCAAATCAGAATAATATGAGCGCGCAGACGGGGTGTCTTGTTCACTATGTCGCTTTTAGGATATCAGAGGATCTGCATCATAAAGAATGTAGAAGTCATTAGGAATTTGCAAGTTAATTCCTTAGTAATTTTTTTTTAAATCTCTTAATAAATTAAAATAAAATAGTTAACCAATAAGTAATAAATTTTAAATATTTGGTCCCTAAAACTCATTAATCAACAATAATTATTTAAAATCTTTAATGCCTCAAAAATCTGTTTTAACTCATATTAGTAGTACATAGTGGTCCTTGTGATATAACATGAACATAATTGCTACTTCCCCCCCCCCCCCCCCCTTACTATTACACAATTGATATGAAATAAAATAAATTTTAATACACAGACAAAGAGCCGGGATCTGTTTTTTATAGTGTAAGTGGGGCTTCTATCTTGGTACAGGGATGTTCGGTGTACCAGATAATCGTTAGCGCTTCGGGTCTGTTCGGTTTTTTCTCCATTGGTCTGATGCACAAGCAAGATAGAAAGACAGGAAGGGACATGAAACTATTGTATGGTTACTGAAATACAGAAAGAAGAAAAAAGACAAAAATTATAACATAAAATATAAAATATATTAACTAATTAATTTTAATTAATTAATATTAAGGTCTACTGTCACTGAACTGATGTGTGTTTTTAACTATTGTATGGTTATTGAACTCCTGAAAGAAGAAAAAAGAGAAAAAAATCAAAAATCTGAGAAAAAACTATAACATTATTATAAAGGTCTACTGTCACTGAACTGATGTGGTTTTTGAACAATTGTGTGGTTATTAAACTCCGGAAAGAAGAAAAGAGTCAATAACATTAAGATTAAGGTCTACTGTCACTAAACTGAGGTGTGGTTTTTGAACTCCAGAAAGAGAAACAAAAGACAAAAAACTCATCTGCAGCTGATATATAGCTGAATTACAGAGTCAAAATACGAAATTTACTACATTATAAATACAACTAATAATAATCAAAGGTTAGGGAGTGCGGGCTCTCTCTCCTTTGCCAAGTTGGTGATGATGTCATCCGCTCCTGAAAAATCTTCGGGGGATGCGCAATTAGGAGTGTGTTCTTTAAAAACACAATTATTAATCTATAAAACTAGCGTTTAAATCCAACTAAAATCTAAAACTCGCAGTCCTTTGCAGTTTTCACGTCTACAATCTAAAGGTCACGAAATCTTGTGAGCGTCGTGTTCTACACCTCTGCCATATACAGCTATTATTGAAATTTATTGGTATTTCGCAGACTACCTTTCGGCATTGTCGTATACGCCTTTACGCTCTTTTTGGATACCTATATCGAAACAGCTGTATAAGCTATATGGGTATGTGCAGCAAGAAAGGGTATGGTTTTAGAGCTGTTTTGGTCTAAAATGGGATATAGATGTTAACCATTTTGGTTTGAAATTCTGACTTCGGGTATGGATTTTACATTAACGGGTATGGATTCTAGCCACCAGGTCTGAAAAATGAATACAAATTTTAGAGGTCAGGTCTGAAAAAATACACTGGAAAATTGTATATTTTGGTCTGAAATAGGGTCAGGGTTTAGAGAAGCGAGCCGCACACCTGCACCAAAAATACCGAGGAGCTCTTATCTGTGTCGCAAGATGTTTTTGTCCACGAAACATTCAAGGTCAAGAAGTGACTGATAATCATTTCGCGCCGTCACGCACCGATGTCTCTTTAAAACTTCAATAAAATCTCTCCTCCTCTTCCCGGGCATTTTAACGTTTGAGGTTTGGCTTTTCAAGGGGCTGAAATGCTTCTCTTGAAAAACAAATTATCAGCTCTAAAATTAGTTTCCCATGGTTGAGGACAGAGACATATTGGTAAGTCAGTGATGCCTTCAAAAACTGTTTTGAGGCCATTTTTGGTAGCCATTCACTCGAAACGGGAAAATCGTGTCCTTTAAAACTCTTCAATACTCACAAACCTGTAAAGAAAACTTTGCGTTTATATTTTGCAAGACCAGAAAATAAATCTGCTTCAAGAATTTGTCACCCATCCCAATCAAACGTAAAATGCCCCACTCCCGGCGCGGGGTATACTCAAATGCCCGGTTTATGCCTTGGGGGATGGGGTGGGGATGACATGAATTAAAAACTTGTGCCCAGGGCATTCTTTGATTTCAAAATGGAGGTGTGAAAAGCGACTGGGAACAAGAGAGTGTTGCCTTACAGGGATCGGATCGAGTATTTGATATTTACGATTTAATTTGGTAAAGATGTCGGGAAAGTGTGCTGTAATAGGCGGTTCCATTCTATTCTTGGCAATAACAACTTTTGTTTCGCTCATCCCCTTCTTTTTCTGGGACCGCGACGATTTTAATAATCAGCATAATGCAACACTGACTCTAATTCCCGACGTAACGGATGGAATTCATTCCCCGGTGATATGCAAATTGTATAGGATGTCAGGACCTTTACTGTGGTTTTTCATACAGGCAACATCAGGCGACCAAGACTCCCGTTTAAATGGTCTGGCGGTGTATTTAAAACTCACAAATGCATGTCAACCGCTGGAAGATGTTAGTAAAGCAAAAATTCAATTGCACAAAGTCGCTCTCGTTACGCTTGAGAACAATGATCAGACGAGATGTCCCTTCCAAAAGCTGGCAGTGAAAGCGCAGAAAAGGGGATATATTGTGTTGATACATTTTGGAGACAGCTCAAAAGGTTTTCCTTATCCGACGCAGGGGGAAAAATTGTTAATTCCGGTTTTAACTGCTAATGAAAACGAGTGTAGACACCAGGGCGCGTATGAAGTTCCACTTCGTTACTTGGATTTGAGTGCGAGTGACCTTACCAATGTGGAGATAAGAGTTCCATTGTACGAGCAGAGTTCAAATGAACTGACAACAATGCGATCATACCTCGAGAAACTTTATTACTGGTTCCTTGTTGGACCGATAATAACTTTGGAGTGGCTAAGACGTACAAAGAAATTCTGTTGGATGTCTGGCGGTCAACAGTTGGACAACAATGGTCAGACAGATGAGAACGAAGCTGAAATGCGAACCATGGAAGAAGGAGGAAGTGAAACTGAAGGATCACATCTCCACTCAACCATCGAGAATTACCGAGATAGAGATGGCGAGGAACAGCCGCTACTTATCACACAGCCGACTGTGATCAATGACTACACGAGACAGCCTCGAGACGCTGAAAATGTGTACGGCATTCTCAGAGATATTTCTCGCTGCGATATTAAGGTGGGCTTTTATTATCTGATTCTCGTTGCAGTAGCTCTCCCTGTAGGTATATCTTGCGGTGGGTTGTCTTTTTTTAGATTTGACGACGACATATATGGCACAGGGCTGGCTACACCCATACCCTTGTTGGATACTGGAATTTGGCCAACTCTTCAAATATTTTGTTTTTTCATGTACAGTCGGTTCGCCTGTAAAATTACGTGGACCATTCAAACTGAATTTTCAAAACTGATTCGAAGTGACTGGTTTGCATCCAACATTTATTTGTTAGTTTTAGGTGTAGTTGTGCCATATTGTTCCTTCACAAACAGGGTAAACGTTTCTTTTAGTCAAAACTTTTCTTATTTTGTAACCTACAACACTCTCTACACGGTCTGCAATGTGCTTTTCGTATTAATCCTTAACAAACACAAAGTTGTGACACGGTATGTTTTTTACATAAGCATCTGTATGATCTGTGCTTACGTCGAGAGCGACATTGTGGCCGTGTTTTATTTTGCTCTCAATTCTCAAGGATCCTTAGCCAACCTAAAACTCACGGCTCTCCGCACTGTGGCGATTGGCTTCACTTTGACCATAAGTTTTAATTCTTCTATGCACATCGTTCGAAAACTTGTCAAGCCACGGGAATCGCTGTTTGAGGGACTTGGGGAGAAATAAACTGAAGCCCTATTTTACGAATTATTTTTCTCGGTAGCAAATTTCTGAAATATTACACGACTGGTATTATGTCATGTGCAAGTCACGAGTCATACGACCTTTGTTTTGTTTTGAAATTAAAAAGAGTTCTCGAACAAGGTTCAGCTTTCGAGCCAAAATGAATGACTTGTTGTGATACTCAGAGATCAAAAGCAGATATTGTTGTATAACACGCAGAAATTATACAGAGATTGAGGTCGTAGAATCCGCTTTGAAATTTTAAAAGTGGCAGTGACAGCCTGAGTTAATTTAGTTAGTTGGACGATCTGTGTTTGGATCACAGAATTGGCCATTTTACCACCGTTTCTAAAATTCCCTGGGGGGGGGGGGACTCTCAAATGAAAGGGGCGCCATTAAATTTAGCCGTGAAGGTCTCGTTTAGGGTGGTACGCGAAAAGTTACACTGTATTGTTTATTTGTCTTTGTTTTAAAATGGTCTCTCTTAGGGGGCCAAAAAGGTTTGGGCCATACCCAGATTGGTCTCCTTTAGGAGTTTAACTTAAAATTCCCGACGAGCATGCCCATCCTTTTCATAAGAGAGTCTCCCCCCCCCCCCCCCCCCCCGGGCTAAAACTTCCTTATTTTTTTTATGGACTGAGAAATTGATAAAGAAGCGGTCAGTAAATGTACGTAGTTTTTCAATGACGTAATATGCAAAATCTCCGTTTCTGTTAACTCATCGTCAAAAAGTTTTACCATCGTGTTACTAATGGCGATAATTTGCTTTCGTGATATCTTGTTTACAAGTTGCGTGATTCCCATGATTTCCACGTGACATGGGTAAGCAGGAACTCAGATTTGCGCGTGACACCTAAATGGTGTGAAATCAAAGACGTATAATCCCTTTTATTTTGGTGGAGCGCTTTCGGTATTTAGCCAAAAGTTTCGGTTACTGACTAATTCTAGAAAATTTCCGTGTCAAATGAAAAGTTTTTTTTCCATCCGTTCCAACTTGCTATCTCATTGTTTGATCAAAAACTTTAATACTTGATGTCACAATGATGATGAAAAAAGACGACAAAGCGGAAATGGAATTGTGTGCAAATTGAACGTTGAAATGGAAAAAGTGGAGTACCTTTGAATGGCGTCCATTTGTTTTAAAAATTTCCGTTTGATCCGGTCGTTGCAAATTCAAAAAGTTCAACCAAAACATTTTGGCTAAATGGAAAGCGCCCCTCCAGTTGTAGATATTAGGCTGATTGAATCTCGTCTTGCTACTTCAAGTGTATGTAATGATTCTGACGAACCACCCTATGGTGACTGAGATAACTTAGCAGGGGCACCCAACGGTTCACTTCAGTGGATATCTGTTCGAGGGCCAAAGTCGCCTTAGAAATTCGGATTCAGTTGTTTTACAGCAAAACGGTCAGCTCAATATTTTGCAGTCCTGGAAAATTCAGTAATTCTTTTCGTTTTTGAAAGAGCCACTTTATAGTTAAAAATGTGAATAAAAGTCAGCTACCATTTTTTGTAAAATGAAGCCAACAACAGCTAGTGAATTTGTTTTTTGGAACTTGAATTTTCAGCTAAAGCATATGATCCGAACATGCAGATCAAACTGCATTAGCTTACACCTTTGTACCCTCAAAAGGCCATAAAAACGATCTGCGAACACAAGAGACTACATTGTAAGTATTTTGTTAAAATGTTCTCGTCCGGTGCCCCTGATTAACTCGCGGTAACAGTCATTTGTAGCATTTTGATTAAGTGATATTTTGGAAATAAAGTGTGAATTTTAGTAATTGTTTTTTTTAGCAACCTCATGGGTCCCTGAAGTTGTTTTCTGATTGTTGAGTCTATACTGTACCCGCTCCCCAACAACTGATACCCGTTTACGTCTCTAAAACCTGAAACAGAGATGTCATTGTTACATCGTTCCCAGGTTTTTCTCTCTTTTTCTCCCTCGAAAGAGAATCCTGAGAACGAGGTTGATCTGAGCGGTGGACCTTCTAGGTAGACCCTATCCTCACACTGCTTTTGCCATTACTTTCTCAACCAATGAGTTTCAAATTTTCTGTTGCATAAATGATCTTGACGGCCCAACGATCAGTCAATCTAGGCTGGCTATAGTTTCAGAACGTCACATCAACTGTAGATAGAAGAGTTTGCTTTTTAAACGACCAACCTGCTCTTCGTAAAATACCAAGAAAGTTTGAACTGAAGAATACTCCAAACTGCTACCGTAGCTTTGAAGTTAAGGCTGACAATTTGCGGCATGGTAGAACAAAAAGAAGTACAGTCTATTTGTTGCGAGTCTGAGCCCAATTATTTTCCTTGTGTTAAGGAAAACCAAATTAATAAACTTTTCTCGTACTTTGGGTCTATTAAGTTTGGAATGGAAAGTGGACGGTACCTTTTTATTTTTCCCTCAAGAAATAGCGTTTCATGCTTACGGACAGAGAAAACTGTTTTAAAGCCCCCTTTGTGAGCCATTGATTCACTAGCCAGAAAAGCTAAAATCCCGTCTTTTAAATACTCCACAATACCCACAAGTCTTCGTTCCTTACATGTTAAATCACCTTACTGTGTGAAAACCTTATTGGATTCTACAATAAATATGCGACGTTGGAACTGCAATTTTGATACAATTCCAAACTTCAGTCTTAAGCTTAAGATCCGTGCAAGTTTTTTACTGACACGGTTAGGGTCCTCGCAAGTTTCGGTACCGCGACACAGTCAGTACCAACACAGTTCGGAACCAACACAGCTTAGACCCTCTCAAAGTTTGTACCAACAAAGTTTGGACCCTTTCAAATTTGTACCAACACAGTTTGGACCCTCGCAAGTTTGTATCGACACAGTTTCAGGATTTGTGAAAGTTTTGTTCCAAGAATGATTGGATCATGCAAGTTCCCTACGCACACATTTTAGATCTGTGCCAGTGTTTCAACATAGCCTAGATATGAACGGAAGGAAACTATGGTAAAATCTGTCTCTTCCGTTAACCACGATTCTTGTTTGCAAAATTAAGATCTATATCGCTATATGGAGCCAAATCCTGGATCAAGATTACTTAGTTTGTCTCCCACAATATTGCAAAATTGGAACGTTTCTTGAGAAAAGTCTAAGAAAAAAAAATAAAAATTTACGTTAACACTTAGCAAAGGAACCGGCTTTTGATATTAAGCTCAATATTGGTCCCCCATTCTTAGTGGTTCTTGGATGACATCACCTACACGCGTCACTGGTAGGTCATATTAAAGCAAGGGATGTTTTGTCACGATCCAAACAGTGTTGTCAGGTGTTGTGTAGTGACAGAGATACTCTTTGCCGGCTGAGTTGAAAATCGGTTGAAACTTTGTCAGTAATAGAGTGAGTCTGGCCAACACTCTTGATTTACCTGAAACTTAGCTTCACAGCGAAACCTGCTCCACTGAAAGCGATTGATCGGTCTATGTACTGAATCGAAACGACCTCAAAGAACTCGATAAGGCATGGATAATTAACAATTATTCCATGAGCGCCGGTGTTGGATATGAGATGATAGATAGCCAACGAGGCACGCAGCGCCGAGTTGGCTATAATCATCTCATATCCAACACCGGCGCTCATGGAATAATTGTTTTATTAAAAAAATCTAGAAATATTGCTAGATTTTGCTGTTTTCGCTTTGCAAGAGCAATAAGAAGACTATTTAATGTTCTCCATTTCTCGGGCATGGTATAATGGCTCATATACCATGGCCGCTAAACCAATCAAATCGCTCGAATTGCATTATACAATGATCCAGTTTTTAATAATAATACTGATCCAACGTTCTACCTTAACACGCAGCTTGGCAGTGCTATCTGCTTGATGATCCTCTCACCAATAACAATCATCAGCAACGTGTTACTGTTGTTAACTATCTTCAAAGATCCTCTGAAATGCTTCCGCACTCCTGCTACTTATTTCATCGTCGCTCTGGCCCTGGTGGACTTCACGACTGGGGTGTGTTTCGAGCCTTTCTACGTAATGTATCAAATAAAGCAATATACAACATAGTCTCTAAAGCTTGATCAGCCTTAAGCCAGTCTTGCCTTCTTTGGTACTCCTTATACTTACGTGCCTGTTGCCTCCTCGTATATGTTTGTTCTTGGTTTGACTTTGTCGCAGTACATCGCGATATCATTTCCGCATCGCTATCACTCAATCGTGACGACGCGCAAGGTTATCGCCTATGCTGTTCTCTGGTGTGTGTATTTCACCATGTTCTTCTCATTATATTTCGCTGGAGTCTCAACAGAAACGTTGTATGAAGTAGGTCTCCACCTTCACCCAACTCCCATTACCGTGTTGCTCATACTGACTTCGTTCATGCTATTGAGGTCGTTTCGTAAACTTGCCAAAAAATCTCGACAGCTCGGAGAATCGCTGACTGACCCTGAGACTCCAAACACGCGTGGACACGCAGGCACTACTCGCAGCAACAAGATTAGCGAGAAGCAGTTCACAATTGTAACTTTGCTGTTGTCAGGGATCCTCATTGTGTGCGTTCTTCCTCAAATTATAATACAACACATCTGGTTTTACACGAAGCAAGAAACCCAGCGAGAGAGACTTAATTTACATGCAGGGGTGGATATTGGCAATGTCATGTTGTTCCTAAAGGTCGCTTTGGATGCTTTTATTTATGCCTTGTGGTTGCCAAAATACAGACGGTCGTTGAAAATAGTGCTTGGCTGTGGCGACCATCAAATGGCGTCTTATGCCTTTGAAATGAAGACGATAGAAACTGCCACTTAATAACAAAAAGTCCTTAGAGCAGTTTTCAATTAACTGTTGAAAGTAATTTCGCGTTTGCTTTGGTTTTGCGTCACTTCGCTTTGTGATTGGTTTGCAAAACTCGCGCCAAAATTCTCATTACAAGCAATGAGATGCAAAGCCGGCCGTGACTTGTTCCCACGCAATTTCCCGCTCTTGACGCCGGTTACATGTATTTGCTACAAAATCTGATTGGTTTTTTGCGCTCTTTACATTTAGGGGTATCGAATGGTCTTTGCGAGCATGCGAGCAGTGTGTTTATTTTTGCGAGCACATTTTTTCTTGCGAGCAGCGAGCTCTTTAGAAAAATACAGATGGCGAGCAGTGAGCACTTCGAGTACTTAGTAAATTTTCCGCTAGCTGGAATCTCTCTTTTATTATAGGATACGTTGTTTTGCGCCAAGTAATAGCTAATAATCTGGCTGACATCTAACAAAAAACTTTGGCGGTTCAACCAGTTCCATCATCTTACAGCCAATTGGGCCGGCTGCTTGATGCCAAATTACGTCACGTAGCTTTACGTGAGTCAGAATGCTAGCATGCGAGCAGTTGCAAAAAATTTGCGAGCAAGCGAGCACCCGTGTAATTTTTGCGAGCAATTCGAGCAAAGGCCAAATTTTGCAAGCACTCATAAATTGAATGGGACCATTCGATACCCCTACATTTGTTGTGATTGGTCAGACTAACTACTTTGAATGTTTGGTTTTGCGACACTCGTTTGAAACCTGCTCTTTGCAGCCTTTGTACTTGTTTTTTACGTACACGCAATTTAAATAGAAAAAAAAATTGTTAGCAAGCATACATTACTACATGAGATATTGGTTGGGAGACGCAGTAAGGCTTTTAACATATTTTTAAAACCTCTTGGATTTTAAAAAGTTAAGAAAGATGTGTATAACCAAAGGCTCAGCGCACGTACCAGACTGAAAAAACGAAAAAGGGGACCTGTCGAATGTCGCGTATTCTCTTCCCTACATCCCTGGGTACACTGTACTGAGTCTGCATGCATGGTGACGAGTACAGGCTCTTTTGCCTTACTTTTTTGTATCGAAATAGACCAAGCCGTTTGGTATTTTATAAGGTTAGGTTTCACCGCTTTGGTTTGAAATGAGGAATTAGATATCACCAGTTGTCTGAAATAGGGAATAATTTAAAAAAGTCCGCAATTTGCGAATAACATTTACCACATTACTCTGAAACCGGTGTAAATTTATTAGCATATTAGTAAGAGAAAGGTTTATAGCTTTACCATTTTAGTAAAACTTATAAGGTTTATAATTTAAAATATCAGTTTGAAACAAAGTGAATTTTTATCCTAGTCCCAGAGGTTTTATTTGCTATTTTTTCTCAAACAGAATTGAGAAATGAAATTAGAAAGAAAACCTGGGATAAGGGTAGGGGTATCGAATGGTCCCATTTAATGTAAAAGTGCTCGCAAAATTTGGCCTTTGCTCGAATTGCTCGCAAAATTTACACGGGTGCTCGCTTGCTCGTGCTCGCAAAATTTTTGCAACTTCTCGCATGCTCGCATTCTCGTCATGTGCTCGATTGCTCGAAATTTCGTTAATCCTCTTTCGTAGTTATTTTTTATACATATATAAACGATAAATCAGTTATGATAGAGTTAAAACATCCTTTCCTCTGGCTTCAGTCTTTCTTCAACAGTTCAGCCTGTAACTATTGTTCTGTTTTTAGGTTTATGGATTAAAGAACGAGTTAGATAGAACATAAAGTTATTTAAAAGGCATACATTACTTGAGTGAACTCGCCTATGTCAGGAAGAGAAGTCGCCTACGTAGGCGAGCTGACAAGTTGTAGGCAAGTTTGTTCGTAGGCGAGTTTGCACGTAGGCGAGTTGACCGGATACCTTAGCTATTACTTGGCACAAACCAACGTATCCTATTTTAAATAAAAGAGAGATTTCGGCTAGCGGAAAATTTACGAAGTACTCGAAGTGCTCGCTGCTCGCAAGAAAAATTTGACAACTGCTTGTGCTCGCAAAAATAAACACACTGCTCGCATGCTCGCAAATGCTCGCAAAGACCATTCGATACCCCTAAGGGTAGGTGACTGTCAGTATAGTTTGGATTATATTAGTTTAATAGGGCAAACTATCTGGTCTATAACATATATCTTGTATAATTTTGAACTAGAGTCAATTAAGTCAATTAAGTAACCCTCCACCCCCTCCCCTGAGACTACGTAGAACAGTTTCAATTCTATCATTTCGTGGATCATGGAACTGTTGCCCTCAGAAGCATAGGATACATCAATACAAAACCGCTTTGTCCGCTGAGCTAGCGGAAGTTGTACATACCACGAGATGCAGACCAAAGTCTTCGAACTGTGTAGTACCAAGTTGCCAAGAGGGCGAGATAAACAAATAAAAACCGTTTATTGAACTCATCTGCAGCTGATATATAGCTGAATTACAGAGTCAAAATACGAAATTTACTAAATTATAAATGCAACTAGTAATAATCAAAGGTTAGGGAGTGCGGGTTCTCTCTCCTTTGCCAAGTTGGTGATGATGTCATCCGCTCCTGAAAAATCTGCGGGGGATGCGCAATTAGAAGTGTGTTCTTTAAAAACACAATTATTAATCTATAAAACTAGCGTTTAAATCTAACTAAAATCTAAAACTCGCGGTCCTTTGCAGTTTTCACGTCTAAAACCTAAAAGTCACGAAATCTTGTGAGCGTCGTGTTCTACACCTCTGCCATATACAGCTATTATTGAAATTTATTGGTATTTCGCAGACTACCTTTCGGCATTGTCGTATACGCCTTTACGCTTTTTTGGATACCTATGTCGAAACAACTGTATAAGCTATATAGATATGTGCGGCAAGAAAGGGTATGGTTTTAGAGCTGTTTTGGTCTAAAATGGGATATAGATGTTAACCATTTTGGTTTGAAATTCTGACTACGGGTATGGATTTTACATTAACGGGTATGGATTCTAGAAACTAGGTCTGAGAAATGAATACAAATTTTAGAGTTCAGGTCTGAAAAAATACACTGGAAAATTGTATATTTTGGTCTGAAATAGGGTCAGAGTTTAGAGAAGCGAGCCACACTCCTGCACCAAACATTCTGAGGAGCTCTTATCTTTGTCGCAAGATGTATTTGTCCACGAAACATTCAAGGCCAAGAAGTGACTGATAATCATTTCGCGCCGTCACGCACCGATGTCTCTTTAAAACTTCAATAAAATCTCTCCTCCTCTTCCCGGGCATTTTAACGTTTGAGGTTTGGCTTTTCAAGGGGCTGAAATGCCTCTCATGAAAAACAAATTATCAGCTCTAAAATTAGTTTCCCATGGTTGAGGACAGAGACATATTGGTAAGTCAGTGATGCCTTCAAAAACTGTTTTGAGGCCATTTTTGGTAGCCATTCACTCGAAACGGGAAAATCGTGTCCTTTAAAACTCTTCAATACTCACAAACCTGTAAAGAAAACTTTGCGTTTATATTCTGCAAGACCAGAAAATAAATCTGCTTCAAGAATTTGTCACCCATCCCAATCAAACGTAAAATGCCCTACTCCCCGCGCGGCGTATACTCAAATGCCCGCTTTATGCCTTGGGGGATGGGGCGGGGATGACATGAATTAAAAACTTGTGCCCAGGGCATTCTTTGATTTCAAAATGGAGGTGTGAAAAGCGACTGGGAACAAGAGAGTGTTGCCTTACAGGGATCGGATCGAGTATTTGATATTTACGATTTAATTTGGTAAAGATGTCGGGAAAGTGTGCTGTAATAGGCGGTTCCATTCTATTCTTGGCAATAACAACTTTTGTTTCGTTCATCCCCCTCTTTTTCTGGGACCACGACGATTTTAATAATCAGCATAATGCAACACTGACTCTAATTCCCGACGTAGCGGATGGAATTTATTCGCCGGTGATATGCAAATTGTATATGATGTCAGGACCTTTACTGTGGTTTTTTATACAGGCAACATCGGGCGACCAAGACTCCCGTTTAAATGGTCTGGCGGTGTATTTAAAACTCACGAATGCATGTCAACCGCTGGAAGATGTAAGTAAAGCAAAAATTCAATTGCACAAAGTCGCTCTCGTTACCCTTGAGAACAATGATCAGACGAGATGTCCCTTCCAAAAGCTGGCAGTGAAAGCGCAGAAAAGGGGATATATTGTGTTGATACATTTTGGAGACAGCTCAAAAGGTTTTCCTTTTCCGACGCAAGAGGAAAAATTGTTAATTCCGGTTTTAAATGTTAATGAAAACGAGTGTAGACACCAGGGCGCGAATGAAGTTCCACTTCGTTACTTGGATTTGAGTGCGAGTGACCTTACCAATGTGGAGATAAGGGTTCCATTGTACGAGCAGCCTTCATATGAACTGACAACAATGCAATCATACCTCGAGAAACTTTATTACTGGTTCCTTGTTGGACCGATAATAACTCTGGAGTGGCTAAGACGTAAAAAAAAATTCTGTTGGATGTCTGGCGGTCAACAGTTAAACAACAATGGTCAGACAGATGAGAACGAAGCTGAGATGCGAACCATGGAAGAAGGAGGAAATAGAACTGAAGGATCACATCTCCACTCAACCATCGAGAATTACCGAGATAGAGATGGCGAGGAACAGCCGCTACTTACTACACAGCCGACTGTGATCAATGACTACACGAGACAGCCTCGAGACGTTCGGGATCTGTACGGCATTCTCAGAGATATTCCTCCCTACGATATTAAGGTGGGCTTTTATTATCTGATTCTCGTTGCAGTAGCTCTCCCTGTAGGTATATCTTGCGGTGGGTTATCTTTTTTTAGATTTGACGACGACATGAATGGAAGAGGGCTGTATGTACCCTTGTTGGATACTGGAGTTTGGCCAACTCTTCAGATAATTTGTTTTTTCATGTACAGTCGGTTCGCCTGTAAAATTACGTGGACCATTCAAACTGAATTTTCAAAACTGATTCGAAGTGACTGGTTTGCATCCAACATTTATTTGTTAGTTTTAGGTGTAGTAGTGCCATATTGTTCCTTCACAAACAGGGTAAACGTTCCTTTTGGTCAAAACTTTTCTTATTTTGTTACTTACAACACTTTGTACACGGTCTGCAATGTGCTTTTCGTATTAATCCTTAACAAACACAAAGTTGTGACACGGTATGTTTTCTACATAAGCATCTGTATGATCTGTGCTTACGTTGAGAGCGACATTGTGGCCGTGTTTTATTTTGCTCTCAATTCTCAAGGATCCTTAGCTAACCTAAAACTCACGGCTCTCCGTACTGTGGCGATTGGCCTCACTTTAACCATAAGTTTTAATTCTTCTATGCACATCGTTCGAAAACTTGTCAAGCCACGGGAATCGCTGTTTGAGGGACTTGGGGAGAAATAAACTGAGGCCTTATTTTATGAATTATTTTCCTCGGTAGTAAATTTCTGAAATCTTACACGACTGGTATTATGTCATGTGCTAGTCACGAGTCATACGACCTTTGTTGTATTTTGAAATTAAAGAGAGATCTCGAACAAGGTTCAGCTTTCGAGCAAAAATGAATGACTTTTTGTGATACTCAGAGATCAATAGTAGATGTTGTTGTATAACACGTAGAAATTATACAGAGCTTGAGGTCGTAGAATCCGCTCTGAAATTTTAAAAGTGGCTGGCATGTTGCGGATGGGGATTCTAAAGCCAAATGGTGAAGTACTGAGTATTTTGATCCCGAATTTATGAGCAGGATCCAGTTCAGTCAATCCTACTGTGAACTTGGGATTCATTATAGGCTCAATTACCAGCCGCTGTTCGGAAAAATTTATAATGTAGTTTGAGGCAATCTGATTAGATCCTAGTTAAGAAAATTAAATATATATAATAGACAATATACCATCAAATGAATATTTTATTTATTTTATTGTAATTTGATTGGTTTTTTGCTCTTTCCGGTAGCTTTATCTTCTTGTTCCGGAAAATATTCTAAAACACTCGATAAACCAATGAGTTAAACTTAGAAGGTTGGATCTTTACGAAAATTAGTCTTCATTTGTATGAGTAAACTTCGACTTTTCTTTTAGCAGCTTATAGACTTGGTCATGTGTTTTATTCTGATTTTTTTAAGAAGGATCGCAGGATAGATAGTTAAATTAATTTAACGTAAACAGTTTCATAAAATGACGCAAGTTTACTAGTTACTTGTGTGTGACTACAGTAGAAGCGGTCTTGTAAAGTAATACATTGTACAGTTTTCTTTTTGGTGATTCCAGTGTCAGCCTGAGTTAATTCAGTTAATTAGACGATCTGTGTTTGGATCACGGAATTGGCCATTTTACCATCGTTTCTAAAACTTTCCTTTATTTTTTAATGGACCGAGAAATTGATAAAGAAGCGGTCAGCAAATGTACGTAGTTTTTCAATAACATGTAATATGCAAAATCTCCGTTCCTGTTAACTCATCGTCAAAAATTCTACCATGTTACTTATGGCGATAATTTGCTTTCGTGACATCTTGTTTACAAGTTGCGTGATTCCCATGATTTCCACGTGACATGGGTAAGAGGAACTCAGATTTGCGCGTGACATCAAAGACGTAAAATCCCTTGTATTTTGGTGGAGCGCTTTCGGTATTTATCCAAAATGACTAAATCCGGAAACGTTTCTGTGTCAAACAGTGAAAAGGCTTTTTTGTTTCATTCGTTCCAACTTGCTTACGGAATGGGTCGTAATGGCACGATGGTGGTGAAAGAAGACAACTTGTAAAGCGGAAGTGGAATTGTGTGCAAATCAACAGTAATTTCTGCTCTGACCGTGGGAATGGAAAAAGTGGAGTACCTTTCAATGGCGTCAAATTTTCGTTTGACCCGGGCAAAGCAAATTTTAAAGGTTCAACCAAAATGTTTTGGCTAAATGGAAAGCGCTTCTCGTGTAGATATTAGGCTGATAATATTAAACTATTGAATCTTTTCTTGCTACTTCAAGAGTGTGTAATGATTCTGACGAACCACCCTGTGGTGACTGAGATAACTTAGCAGGGGCACCCAACGGTTCACTTCAGTGGATATCTGTTCGGAGGCCAAAGTCGCCTTAGAAATTCGGATTCAGTTGTTTTTCGGCAAAACGGTCAGCTCATTATTTCGCAGTCCTGGAAAATTCAGTAATTCTTTTCGTTTCTGAAAGGGCCACTTTATAGTAAAAAATGTGAATAAAAGTCAGCTAGCATTTTTGACATTTCTGACAGCTAGTAAATTCGTTTCCTAAAACTTTATGCAACTTGAATTTTCAGCTAAAGCATATCATCCGAACATGCAGATCAAACTGCATTAGGTTACACCATTGTGCCTTCAAAAGGCCAGAAAAACCAATCTGCGAACACAAGAGACAAATTTTAAGTGTTTTGTTTAAATGTTCCCGTCGGGTGCCCCTGACTAACTCGTAGTAACAGTCATTTGTAGCATTTTCATTAAGTGATATTTTGTAAATAAAGTGTGAGTTTTAGTAATTATTTTGTTCAGTAGCAACCTCATGGGTTCTTGAAGTTCTTTTCTGATTAATTAGCCAACCGGCTCCCCATCAACTGATACCCGTTTTACCTCTCTGAAACCTGAAACAGAGATCTCTCCGTTACATCATTCCCAGGTTTCTCTCTCTTTCTCCCTCGAGAGAGAATCGTGGGAACGAGGTTGATTTGAGCGGTGGAGTCTCAAGGTAGACCCTGTCCTCACAGTGCTTTTGCCATTACAACGAATTTCAAAAATTGTTGTTGCATAAATAATCTTGACAGCCCAACGATCAGTCTATCTAGGCTGGCTATAGTTTCTGAACGTCACATCAAGAAGAAGAAGAGTTCGCTCTTAAAGCGACCTAGCTGGTCTTCGTAAAATATCAAGAAAGTTTGAAATGAAGAACACTCCAAACTGCTACCCTAGCTTTAAAAGATTAAGACCGACAATTTACGACATGGAACGTTATTATCTTTAATTCTCTGGAGAAGAAAACTAAGTACAGTCTATTTGTCGAGATTCTGAAACCTATTCTTTCCTTATGTTAGGGATAGCCAAATTAATACGCTTTTCTCGCAGTTTTGGTTTATTGAGTTTGGAGTGGAATATAGACGGTTCTTCTTTTCAATTTTCCTCTAGAATAGCTTTTCATGCTTACGGATAGAGGAAACTGTTTTAAAGCCCCTTTTGTAACCAATTCACTTGACAATCTAAGTCCCGTCTTTTGCAGTACTCTACAATATCCACAAACGATTTCAGGCTCCCTCTCTCCTTTGCCAAGTTGTTGATGATCAGTCGTCGGCCCCCGCAAATCTAAGGGGGTGCCAGATACATATCCCAAGATCCATTCATTCATTGATTGTCCCACACAACCTCGACTCCAACCGTAATTAGGAGTGCGTTCTTTGTACGTCGAACACAATAATTAATCTATAAAACTAACGTTTAAATCCCACTTTTTAAAATCTTAAGGTCACGAAATCTTGTGAGCGTCGTGTTCTACATTTCTGCCTTATATAAGCTCTTTAGGTACAGTGTATGTGTGGCGCCAAAGGGTATGGTTTTGAGCTGTTTTGGTTTGAAATGGATACGGATTTTAACCATTTTGGTCTGAAAACGTGTATGGATTTTAGAAACTAGGTCTGAACATGGATACGAATTTTAGAGGTCAGGTCTGAAAAAGGACGCAGAAAAATTATATATTGTGGTCTGAAATAGGGTCAGGGTTTGGAGAAGCGAGCCGCACACCCCTTCCAGAATTCTGAGGAGTCGCAAGATGTATTTGGCCACTAATCATTCAAGGTCATGAAGTGTTCCAGTGACTGATAATCATTTCGCGCCGTCACGCACCAATGTCTCTTTAAAGAGTCTTTAAAACCTCAATAAAATCTCTTCTCCTCCGGGCATTTTAACGTTTGAGGTTTGGCTTTTCAAGGGGCTGAAATGCTCCTCTTGAAAAACAAATTATTAGCTCTAAAATTAGGTTTTTCACTCGAAAAGGGAAAATCATGTCCTTTAAAACTCTTCAATAATCACAAACCTGGAAAGAAAACCCATGCGCTTATATTCTGCAAGACCAGAAAATAAATCTGCTTCAAAATTTCTCGCCCATTCCAATCAAATGCAAAATTCCCCACTCCCCGGGCGGGGT
This sequence comes from Pavona decussata, assembly GCF_977016875.1. Taxonomy (NCBI): domain Eukaryota; kingdom Metazoa; phylum Cnidaria; class Anthozoa; order Scleractinia; family Agariciidae; genus Pavona; species Pavona decussata. The sequence goes on from NW_028145742.1 coordinate 391,435, forward strand.
ATAGCCGGTTTATGCCTTGGGAGATGGGGTAATGATGAAATGAATTAAAAAACTTGTGTCCAGGGCATTCTTTGGGTTTAAAATGGAGGTGTAAAAAGCGCCTGGGAACAAGAGAGTGTTGCCTTACAGTGATCGGATCGAGTATTTGATATTTGCGATGTAACTTGGTGAAGATGTCGGGAAAGTGTGCTGTGATAGGCAGTTGCATTTTGGTCTTGGCAATAATAACAGCTTGGATTTTCTGGAGCTTCTCCCCTTTCGGCTACAGTGTTGATAACCAGCATTATCCAACGTTAACTCTACAAGAGGTGGATGTGAAATGCGAATTGGACGAGATCAAAACCCCAGGGTTCTATCCAGTTAAACCTTCACTGAGTTCCTTTATACATTCAACATCAGGCGAGCAAGACTCCCGTTTAAATGGTCTGGCGGTGTATTTAGAACTCACAGATGCATGTCAAGTGCCGGAAGATGTAAGTAAGGCAAATATTCAAATGCACAAAGTTGCTCTCGTTAACCTTAAGACTCTTATAAAGGTTAACGAGAGCAACATTGTTCGGAACAATAGTCAGACGAGATGTCCCTTCCAAAAGCTGGCAATAAATGCGCAGAATGCGGGATATGCTGTATTAATACATTTTGGAGACCGGCCAAACATCAATAATCCTTCGCCGACGCGCGGGAACAACTTGTTAATTCCGGTTTTAAATGTTAACTGGGATAACGAGTGTAAAAGCACTTATGGGGATAAAGTTGCAGTTGATATAGTTTTAAGTATGGCTCACCTTACCAATGTGGAGATAAGAGTTGCCGAGCAGCCTTCATTTGAACTGACACAAATGCTATCATACTTAAACAAACTTTATTACTGGTTCCTTGTTGGACCGATAATAACTTTGGAGTGGCTAAGACGTAAAAAAAAATTCTGTTGGGTGTCTGGTGGTCAACAGTTGGACAACAGTGGTCAGACAGATGAGAACGAAGCTGAACTTCGAACCATGGAAGAAGGAGGAAATAGAACACATCTCAACATCTCCACTCAAACGAGAGATGGCGAAGAACAGCCGCTACGTACCACACAACCGACTGTAATCAATGACTACACGAGACAACCCCGAGGCACTGGATGTTTGAACATTATCAGAAAGATTCCTCTCCCCGCAATTGCGGTAGGCTTTTTGTATGTGATTCTTGTTATAGCAGCTCTCCCTGTAGGTATATCTCTCGGCGGGTTTTCTTTTTTTAGATTTGACGACGGCATCATCGGCATGTATGGCACAGATCTGTCTTCTTTGTATCTTATTTGGCCAACTTTTCAGATAATTGTTTTTTTCATGTACAGTCGGTTCGCCTGTAACATTACGTGGACCATTCAAACTGAATTTTCAAAACTGATTCGAAGTAACTGGTTTGCATCAAACATTTATTTGTTAATTTTAGGGGTAGTAGTAGTACCATTTTTTTCCCCAATTGCACCTTTTTCTTATTTTATAACATACAACACTTTGTGCACGGTCTGCAATGTGCTTTTCATATTTATTCTTAACAAACACAAAGTTGTGACACGGTATGTTTTCTACATAAGCATCTGCATGATCTGTGCTTACGTTGAGAGCGACGTTGCGGCCGTATTTTATTCAATTCTCAAGGATCCTTAGCCAACCTAAAACTCGCGGCTCTTCGCACTGTGGCGATTGGCCTAACTTTGACAATAAGTTTTAATTCTTCTATGCACATTGTTCGAAAACTTGTCAAGCCACGGCAATCGCTGTTTGAGGGACTTGGGGAGAAATAAACTGAGGCCTTATTTTACGAATTATTTTCCTCGGTAGGAAATTTCTGAAATATTACACGACTGGAATTATGTCATCTGCTAGTCACGAGTCATACGATCTTTGTTGTGTTTTGAAATTAAAGGCAAGTATCATGGGGATTTCATATCTTTTGTTAAAAATGATGAAATAAGGCCTTCAATCACCTGCCAAATAATTCTAGAATGACGAGAGGAACTACCCTAGGAAGATCGAAGGGCCTCTGCTCGCAGGGTAGAGAGGAACGAAATCAACTCAATTCTTGAAAGAAACAACTTGTGATCTGTTCTAGTGCATTTTGGAAACAAAAATGGGAGAACTTGAAAAACATTGGCCTAATATTTTTCAAGTTTCAATCGAAACCGGCCTACCCTGTCTCTGGCCAGAGGCACTAATCGACAGTTTTATTGTACTGGGGTGATAATTTTAACAAACTTGACAATTATTTTGTTGTTTCTGTCAACAGTCAAACATTTTGGGGTTTTGAAATGACAGAAATTTTCGTGATACAGTACAGTTTTCCCTTTAAAGAGAGCTGTCAACCAAGGTTCAGCTTTCGAGCCAAAATAAATGACTTATTGTGATACTCATACTGACATAGCAGATGCTGTTGTATAACACGCAGAAATTATACAGGGCTTGAGGTCGTAGAATCTGCTTTGAAATTTTAAAAGTGGATGGCATGTTGCGTGGTAGACGTAGTACCATGTTGTTCCCCAAACGAAGCTTTTTCTTACTCTATAGAATACAACACTGTGTACACAGTCTGCAATGTGCTTTTCATATTCATCCTTAATAAACACAAATTTCTGACACGGTATGTTTTCTACATAAACATTTGCATGATCTGTACTTACTTTGAGAGCAACATTATTGCCGTGGTTTATTTTGTTGGTAATTCTGAAGGATCCTTAGCCAACCTAAAACTCACGGCTCTGCGCACTGCAGCGATTAGCCTCATTTTAATTCTTCTATGTACATCGTTCGAAAACTTGTCAACCCACGGGAATCGCTGTTTGAGGGACTTGGAGAAAAATAAACAGAAGCCGGATTTTTACTAGCCTCCCACGCAGTCGCTTTTAGGGGACTCGTATTACGACTGCGTGGGAGGCTAGATTTTTTACGAATTATATTTTTAGAAGTAAATTTTGTAACACGACAAAGGTCGTATGACTCGTGACAAGCACATGACATACTCGTGTAAGATCACGTCATCGTGTACAAATGACCACCCTTGGTGCACGACAAAGTGGTCGCTTACGGGAAGTGGTCGCTTACGGGAAAGATCAACAAAATAAGCCTAATGCTGGACTGATAAATTAATTACCTAAAATATTACCCTAGCAGCTAAAGTTAGGCAAATAGAAACTAATTTATTTGATTTTTTCACATCTATTCATTGTTCTGACGAGACTTTGTGTAACATTTTGGAACAGATCACTGTAACAATCCCATTTACCTACAGATCTAATTATAGTAATCTTCTCTGTCTGTAAACTGTCAGTTGTCCGGGGATTCTGAAGCCAATCGGTAAAGTTCTAGGTATTTTGATCCCGAATTTGTGAGCAGGAATTGTACTTTTAATGACGCGTGAGGGAGCTAAGGATTTTCGAAAGTCTGAGCTCAACTGTTTTGCACCTTTATATAATTTGTTCGTAAACAACTCGGCCGGGGTATCATTATGATAGGATATTGTTGTTTTACGCAATTTGATTGGTTCCTAGTTAAGAAATACGAGTTAAAATACTCACCAAATAAATATTTTATTTGTTTGTTGTTTTAGTTGATTTTCTCATTTTCCCTGAAAATTTATTCTGTTGATTGTGCCGAATATTGTAAAACACCAGGAGGCCATTACTCCTGAAAAACACCGCTCAATAATCAACTGAGTAAAACTTTGAAAGTTGGATCTTTAGATTAATTAGATGTCTCAGGTGTATTAGTAAACTTTGATTTTTCTTTTAGACTTGGTCATGTGTTTTATAGTGATTTTTTTTGAAGAAAGATCGCAGGGTAGATGTTTAAATTAATTTAATATAAGCAGTTCGGTTCATAAGGAGTTTTCTAGAATGTGTAACTACAATAATTTAGAAGGTACTGCCCTCACTATTAATTATCATTTTTATTGTTTTTATGTAAAAATTGTAGTATGTATTATTGCACTTTTATTATTCTTTACTTTTTTTTTTGCTCTAGTTTGTTGCACGTAATACGCCAGTTAGTTGCACGTGGCAGTGACCAACTCGAAAGCCTAAGCTCCTTTGGTCACTGCGCACATTTTACTTTTCACAGTTATGTAATTTAATGCCGTCTTTATGTTACTTTTCTTATAAATTGTCATTTCCTTTTGTTGTAAACCATTGAAATAGTGCATAATAATAAAAACCTTTAAAAAAATAAAATCATTGTTGTAAAGTGATGCAGTGTGCGGTTTTCTTTTTGTGTGAGCTTGAGTTCTTTAGGCTTCGTTCACACGGTACCGGACGAATTTTCGACCGGTTGCTAACTGTACGAAAACTTAGACGCCTTGACGTTCAAAAATTCGACCTCCAATTTTAGCCAATACTTTCGAAAGTGTGAACACCTTGTCCGTCTAAATTTGTCAGGTAATGAATTGATTGCATGAAGTTGTCGCGAACGCTATTTCCATTCTGGAAATAAATATGGCAACAAGCTGATCTCAGATATTGTGGCATGATCAAAACACTTTACCCCTCCCCAGCTGGGGCTCAAATTATACTCTGGTACCCAGTGTTGACCGCGAGATGTTCCCGTGAGTCGGTGCGCGCCGCGGCGGCCATCTTGTTGACCATCAGCTGATGGTTCAATGGCGAAAATTTTGAGGCCAGATTTTTATGGGGCTGCAAGTTCCCGATAAGGTATGTGCGAGTGGTTTTCACAATTTTATTTGTATGTTATGTTTTTCTTAACGCAGAAAGTCAAAGTGGGATCAGAAAAGAGTTTTAAATATGTATACCTGTCAACCCCCGGAGTACAAAAATCTGGAGACGTCTAGAAATTTTAAAGGGGAACCCAAAGAGCTAAACTTTTACCTGTTCCGCACTCCCAGCAGAACCGTGTCAGCAACAGCGAAGAGCCTCTGAGGGGCTTAATTGAGGCTCAAAACTGCATGAAAAAGCATTTTAACCGTACCCAAAGTTAGGATAGGCAACAACGCCATAAGTTATAATGTTTTATTTACTTTGTTTAGCAATTTGACTTGTATTTGTGTTAATACGCAAATTAGTATCACCAGCCTTACAAATTCCACACAGACTCCTCACCCCCAACAACCTTGTTTCCAGGATCCTCTCCCTTTCTCCCTCAAGAATGGACCCTGGTTGTCTCTGGTCATGTGACACCCAAAATCTGCATACTTGACAAAATTTGTTATTAGGAAGGAGTAGTAAAATAAGCAGTTGTTGCTTTCTCAATATCAAAATGATTAATAATATGATACATGTATTTTTCAGTCAGTGTCATACAGGCAAACTTGTACTCAGTAAAAGACAATCCAAGTTCTCCCAACAGGAGTCAAACATATGATCACCCGGGTACTAGAAGTTCAGATGCTCTACCACTAAGCTATCGTATAATTGTAGCTTAGTGGTAGAGCATCCAAACTAGTAACTGGAAAGTCATATGTTGCGGCGGCATTCTTACATAACGAACTCTTTTGTTTTTTGGAACATTTTTTGTGTGTCACGCTTGCATGTCGTTTTCATTATTATTCTGTTAGTTTTTTTGCATAACTTTGTCTATTGTTCCTTAGTTCATTAGTATAAATTCGCGTCTTTGCTTTTTATTCATTCTCGTTTTGTGCTTTGGAGAATACGGTTTCAGGTTTTTTGCGTTTTTCTACATCGCTTCGTTTGTCCGTTTTAAAGGCCATATAACGTTTGTAGGTATTATTTTAGCTCGTTATTTCTGCTTATTTTGTTATTTCTATGTTCTTGCCTTTTGGTTCGTCCTTTTGCTGTAGTAACTTGTATTTTCCTTGTTTATTTTTCTAGCAACCGTATCGATTATTACTTTCGCATCGATTGTCGCAACGTTCACCGCATCGCCTGTTTCCTTTAATCTAAGGATATTGGACATTAAAGAAGAAGTTAGGAAACGCGTTGGAGCAATGGTTCTTTGGCCCCTTCGGTCATAGGCTCGACTCCTGATATGAGAGATCGGATTTTCTTTTTCTGAGAATGCCTCAAAGCCACTCCCTGACTGAAAAGATACATCTCACATCAAGATATCTCAGTGTTAATAATTTTTGCAATTTCCAAGACATTGCAAAAGCTGCAACAATCAGGTCCTGTGAATATAAGTAACAATGAGGTACTGGAGTTTTATGATTTATGCCCATTTTCACTGGAGCCTCCATGCAAACTCAAAGCCATGCACGTGCTTCGTAGAGAAATCCTAGTTTATCAGGCTTGTGATTGACTTGTGCATAAGTTATTAACAGTCGTTATTAACTTAGCAGTAAAATAATATATCTCCTCTTTACTTTATAAGGATAATCAAGGTCATAGAGATATTATATTGCTGCTGGTTTGTACCTTGTGTCATGTGGAGTAGAATTTGGAGTGATCACTTCTCTGAACATGACTACAATCTGATCAATGAAGGAGGACCGTCATTAGATCTCCAAGACAGACAGGAAGAATTGGCTGCTGGCATGTCAATCAAAACATCTTTTTCCAAGGTGAACAGTCCAAGCTAGTTGTCAGGGGTATTCTCACGGCAGTAATTAAGCAATGCATTCCCTATTCCAGAACACCTTGATTACAAAAAAAAAACACATTTTTTTGGCATCACAGACCTTATGGAGCCCTCACACAAAAACTGAAGTTTGCAAACTTACATTAATTGGCCTTACAAATAGGTTGATGCAAATGTTGTCTAGTCTCTGATACCGTCAGCTTTTTTAAGGAGTGTCGAGGTTTTCTTGTGGTTTTGGGAATTTTGGAGTTTGCCATTATGAGTTTGCTGAACTTAAGTTTGCCATGTCAAGGCACCGTTTGATTGAGTATAGAGCTATTTCTTTCTCTGGGCGTTATTTGCACTTAAAAATAATTCCCAAGTGATTTTTATTACACGTCGAGATCCTTAGGGACATACACAAGTAAAAAATGTCGACTTCAAACTTTGGTCATTTTTGGCCAGAAACCATCGACTTACCCCTTGGAAAAAGTCGATTTTTAGACGAGAAACAAATATTCTTTTAAAACCTTGCAATCGAATCAGTGTGTCCGACAAAGTCCCCTGAGACAATTTTTAGGCCTCCCAAGGGACTAGGGACAAAGAAATAGTCCACAAAAGATGAAGTCAGGGTGAGAGTTAAACAGAAAATTCTTTTTCGGGACATTATTTCTACTTAAAAATGATTCATAAGGGAGTTTTAGGTCACGCCGAGATCCCCAGAGACATAAACAACTGAAACCTGCCGACTTCAAAATGTGGTCATTTTTGACGAAAAACCATGGACTTACCCCTTGGAAAAAAAGTCTATTTTTGGACGAAAGACAAATATTCTTTTGAAAGCTTCCAATCGAATCAGTGTGTCCGAAAACATCCCTAAGATAATTTTAAGGCCCCCAAGGAACCAGGGACAAAGAAATAGCCAACAAAAGATGAAGTCAGGGTGAGGGTTAAACAGAAAATTCTTTGTAAGGGCGTTATTCCCAGTTAGAATTGATTCCCAAGGGAGTTGTGCGACACTCCAAGATCCCTAAGGATATAAAAAACTGAAAAATGCCGACTTAAAAATTGGGTCAAAAATGACCAAATTTTCAAGTCAATATTTTTCACTCCTTTATGTCCCTAGGGATCTCGAATTATCGTAAAACCCCCTTAGGAATCATTTTTGCCAAATTTTAAAATGGGCATTTTTCACTCCTTTATGTCTCAAGGGATCTCGGCGTGTCGTAAAATTCCCTTGGGAATCATTTTGAAGTGTAAAAAACGCAATGACAAAGAATTCAAAGAATTTTCGTTTTTGCGCTTATCCTGAATCCATCTTTTCTGGGCTATTTCTTTGTCCCAGGTCCCTTAATAGACCTAAATCGTGTCTCAGCGGACGTTGTCGGATCTGCTGATTCGATTGGAAGCTTTTAAAAGAATAATTCTTTTTTGTCCAAAAATCGACTTTTTGCCAAGAGGTAAGCCCACGGTTTTGGGTCAAAAAAAAAATTTCAAATGGGCATTTTCACTCCTTTATGTCCCCAGGGATCTCGCCGTGTCGTGAAACTCCCGTAGGAATCATTTCGAAGTGTAAAAAACGCCCTGGCAAAGAATTGAAAGAATTTTCCTTTTTGCCCTTATGCTGACTCCATCTTCTCTGGGCTATTTTTTTGTCCCTGGTCCCTTGGGAGACCTTAAACGTGTCTCAAAAGACGTTTTCGGATCTACTGATTCGATTGGAAGAATATTTGTTTTTTTTCCCCAAATCGACTTTTTACCAAGGGGTAAGCCCACGGTTTTGGGTCAAAAATGACCAAATATTCAAGTCCGCATTTTTCACGCCTTTATGTCCACAGGCATCTCGCCATGTCGTGAAACTCCGTTAGGAATCATTTTGAAGTGTAAAAAACGCCTTGGCAAAAAATTGAAAGAATCTTTCTTTTTGCTCTTATCCTGACTCCGTCTTTTTTAGGCTATTTCTTTGTCCCTGGTCCTTTGGGAGACCCAAGACTTGTCTGAGGGGACGTTTTCGGATCTACTGATTCGATTGGAAGCTTTTAAAAGAATATTTGTTTTTTATCCAAAATTTGATTTTTTGCCAAGCCCACGGTTTTGGGTCAAAAATCACCACATTTTCAAGTCGCGTTCTTTCACTCCTTTATGTCCCCAGGGATCTCGCTGTGTCGTAAAACTCCCTTACGAATCATTTTAAAGTGTAAAAAACGCCCTGGCAAAAAATTGAAAGAATTTTCCTTTTTGCCCTTATCTTGACTCCATCTTTTCTGGTCTATTTCTTTGTACCTGGAGCCTTGGGAGACCTAAAACGTGTATCAGGGACGTTTCGGATCTACTGATTCGATTGGAAGCTTTTAAAAAAATATTTGTTCTTTGTCCAAAAATCGACTTTATGCCAAGGAGTAAGCCCACAGGTTTTCGGTCAAAAATGACCAAATTTTCAAGTCGTTATTTTTCACTCCTTTCTGTCCCAGGGATCTCACTGTGTCGTGAAACTCCCTTAGGAATAATTTTGAAGCGTAAAAAATGCTCTGGCAAAAAATTGACAGAATTTCCCTTTTTTCCCTTATTCTGACTCCATCTTTTGCTAGGCTATTTCTTTGTCCATGGTCCCTTGAGAGACCTGAAACCTGTCTCAGGGGACGTTTTCAGATCTGCTGATTCGATTGGAAGCTTTTAAAAGAATATTTGTTTTTTGTCCAAAAATCGACTTTTTGCAAAGGGGTAAGCCCACGGATTTGGGTCAAAAATGACCAAATTTTTAAGTGGTCATTTTTCACTCCTTTATGTCCCCAGGAATCTCGCTGTGTCGTGGAACTTTCTAAGGAATCAGTTTGAAGTGAAAAAAACGCCCTGGCAAAGATTTTAAAGAATTTTCGTTTTTTCCCTTTTCCTAACACCATCTTTTCTGGGCTATTTCTTTGTCCATGGTCCTTTGGGAGACCTAAAACGTGCCTCAGGGGAAGTTTTCGCATCTACTCATTCGATTTGAAGCCTTTAAAAGAATATTTGTTTTTTGTCCAAAAATCAACTTTTTGCTAAGTGGTAAGCCCACGGTTTTAGGTTAAAAATGACCAAATTTTCAAGTCGACATTTTTCACTCCTTTATGTCCCTAGGGATCTTGCCTTTTTCTGAAATTCTTTTAGGAGTCATTTTGAAGTGTAAAAAAACGCTCTGGCACAGAATTGAAAAAAGTTTCCTTTTTGCCCTTATCCTGACTACATCTTTTCTGGGGTATTTCTTTGTCCCAGGTCCTTTGGGAGACCTAAAACGTGTCTCAGAGGACGTTTCCGGATCTGCTGACTTGATTGGAAGCTTTTGAAAGGATATTTGTTTTTTTGTCCAAAAATCGACTTTTTGCCAAGGGGTAAGCCCACGGTTTTGAGTCAAAAATGAAAAAAAATTTAAAATAGGTATTTTTTACGCCTTTATGTCTCAAGGGATCTCGCTGTGTCGTGAAACTCTCTTAGGAATCATTTTGAAGTGTAAAAAAGCCCTGGCAAAGAACTGAAAGAATTTTCCTTTTTGCCCTTATCCTGACTCCATCTTTTCGGGGCTATTTCTTTGTCCTTTGTCCCTTGGGAGACCTAAAACGTGTCTCAGGGTACGTTTTCGGATCTACTGATTCGATTGGAAGCTTTTAAAAGAATATTTGCTTTTTGTTAAAAAAAACCGACTTTTTGTCAAGGTGTAAGCGCACGGTTTTGGGTCAAATATGCCCAAATTTTCAAGTCGTCATTTTTTCACTCCTTTATGTCCTCAGGGATCTCGCCGTGTCGTGAAACTCCCTTAGGGATCATTTTGAGGTGTAAAAAACGCCCTGGCAAAGATTGGAAAGAATCTTTGTTTTTGCTCGTATTCTGACTCCATCTTTTCTGGGCTATTTCTTTGTCCATGGTTCCTTGAGAGACCTAAAACATGTCTCAGCGGACGTTTTCGGATCTACTGATTCGATTGGAAGCTTTTAGAAGAATATTTGTTTTTTGTCCAAAATGGACTTTTTGCCAAGGGGTAAGCCCACGGTTTTCGGTCAAAAATGGCCGAATTTTCAAGTCGTTATTTTTTACTCCTTTATCTAGCCGTGTCGTGAAACTCCTTTAGGAATCATTTCAGACTTCATCTTATGGGGCTATTTCTTTGTCCCTTGTGCCTTGGGAGACCTAAAACATGTCTCAGGGGACGTTTTTGGATCTACTGATTCGATTGGAAGCTTTTAAAAGGACATTTGTTTTTTGTCCAAAAATCGACTTTTTGCGAAGGGGTAAGCCCACGGTTTTTGGGTGAAAAATGAACAAATTTTCAAGTCGTCACTCCTTTATGTCCATAGGAATCTCACCGTGTCGTGAAACTCCCTTAGGAATCATTTTGAAGTGTAAAAAACGCCCTGGAAAAGAATTCAAAGAATTTTCGTTTTTGCCCTTATCCTGACTCCATCTTTTCTGGGCTGTTTCTTTGTCCCTGGTTCCTTGAGAGACATAAAAGGTTTCTCAGGGAACGTTTTCGGATCTACTGATTCGATTGGAAGCTTTTAAAAGAATAATTGTTTTTTGTCCCAAAATTGACTTTTTGCCAAGGTGTAAGCCCACGGTTTTGGGTCAAAAATCACCAAACTTTCAAGTTGCCATTTTTCACTCCTTTATGTCCCTGGGGATCTCCCTTTCTGGGCTATATGTTTGTCCCTGGTCCCTTGAGATACCTAAAACGTGTCTCAGGAGACGTTTTCGTATCTACTGACTCGATTGTAAGCCCTTAAAAGAATATTTGTATTTTGTCAAAAAATCGACTTTTTGCCAAGGGGTGAGCCCACGGTTTTGGGTCAAAAACGAAAACATTTGAAAATGGACATTTTTCACTCCTTTATGTCTCTAAGGATCTTGGGGTTTTGTAAAACTCTTTTAGGACTCATTTTGAAGTGTGAAAAAAAACCCTGGAAAAAAATTAAAAAAGATTTCGTTTTTACCAATATCCTGGGTCCATGTTTTCTGGGCTATTTCTTTGTCCTTGGTCCCTTGGGATGCCTAAAACGTGTCTCAGAGGACGTTTTCGGATCTACTGATTCGATTGAAAGCTTTTAAAAGAATATTTGTCTTTTGTCCAAAAATCGACTTTTTGCCAAGGGGTAAGCCCACGGTTTTGGGTCAAAAATCACCAAATTGTCAAGTCGTCATTTTTCGCTCCTTTCTGTCCCCAGGGATCTCGCCGTGTCGTGAAACTCTCTTAGGAATCATTTTGAAGTGTAAAAAACGCCCTGGTAAAGAATTGAAAGAATTTTTGTTTTTGCCCCTATCCTGACTCGATCTTTTCTGGGCTTTTTCTTGGACCCTGGGCCCTTGGCAGGGGGCAAGACCACTTTTTTGGGTGAAAAATGACCAGGTTTTCGAGTCGGCATTTTTTTACTTCTTTATGTCCCCAGGGATTCTACCGTGTCGTAAAACTCCCTTAGGAATCATTTTGAAGTGTGAAAAAAGCCCTGGCAAAGAATTGAAACTTTACATGAGCCGAACCTAATACCTATTAAGGTCGACCGGACGATAATTAAGTTCGGCAGTTGATTCAGACGTCGAACCTAACTGAAGTCGAATTTAAAGCTAAAGTGAGAAAGTAGATTTTCATGGTCAGCGGCTGTTGTTTTTTTCTCAACAAGATTCAAAATGGCGGGAAAGATGAATTCTTACATGTCAGAGCTTGTTTGGTAAAATGGCATTGGGGGTGGTCAATGGTTTATTTTAATATTGGTTTTTATTGATATTTCTTATCATTCTTTATAGGTATAATATTTTTATATAAATTTTTTAAATTCATGGAAAGCGCTTTTGATTGTTTTAATTATTATTATTATTATTATTATTATTATTATTATTATTATTATTATTATTATTATTATTATTATTATTATTATTATTATTATTAAGGACGGTGCCTACTTTTGTTACTGCGGATACGTTCTGCGCATCTCGAGATACTCGGATTTCCTATGGGTGGTGCCTACTAATACAGGGATATTTTTGCGCCGGTTTAAAACTATACGGAGAAAACAGAACTTAGCAAGTGTTCTTGGTATCCAAAAAGAAAATTTGGGGTAACCATGCATTTTTCAGAGATAATAAAGCTTCAATTTGGGAAAAAAGCCATACATGGCTTTGTATTTTACTGTTTTTGAGAATAATTGTTACTTCATTATCTCTCAAAAATGCGTGGTTACCCCCAATTTTCTTTTTGGATGCCGATAGCTCTGGCTTAGATCTGCTCTCACCGCAAAGTCATAAACCACCCCAAAAATACTTCCTTATTAGTAGGCACCGTCCTTAAAATAATGAAGACAGGCCAAACACAGCTCCTATTGGTCGAGATAGGAAGAATATGACCTTCAATGCTAATTTGCTCTTACGAGTACGTCTTTCAAAGATCTCCCTTTTCTGTACGAAAGTAGGGAAGGGTCTTTGTAGATCTCTCTTAGCAGAGGCTGATTTTCTATTATGTGCCATTTACTCATCTGAATGGTTTTAGGTTAGGCACAGAAGGGCGGTATTCCGTAACAAACAGCAAAATGTTTTGGCGTGTTTTTGTTTGTTTTGTAGTGCCGACATTCTTTCGCTGAAATTGACTTCTGTGAGACTTTTATGTATAAGGTTATCTAGGTAACCTCTGTAGCGTAATCTCTGTTTGAATAGAGTAACGTTTTCTTCAAATGTACATGTTATTTTTGAAGATTTTGTTCTGAGAAGTCTTGACGCTTCGCCTTTGATATAGCCTGTATTGGAAAGTTTCTGTCGGTTTGAAGTGCGTGTGCACATCAAGAATAGATTATTTTTTTTTTTTTTTTTTTTTTAATCTTTTGCATCTCAGACAAGTATATTTAGTTGTTTCTAAACAGGAAGAACAAGCACATTCCTCTTTTCCCGCCATCTTGTTCAGAATGAAGTCCTTTGCGCATGCCAAGTCCGTGGAACGCGCAGACCTCTGGGATAGATATAATTTATATAATTTATACGTAACGTATGCATTTGGTTCGGCACATATAAAAGTTCGACTTATGAATCGAAGTCGAACTTTTGCCGTTCTATTCGACTGGCGCAGTCGAATAGAACGGTGTGTCGACCCAAATACAAATCTGTCGATCCTAACTGATTCATACGCCGATCTTTACATGCGCCGAATCTAATGATTAGGTTCGGCTCATGTGAAGTTCGTATGAACCGGGCCAAAGACACTTTTTGGGTTCCCGACGGAGTTTTAGGACACGCCAAGATCCCTGGGGACATAAGTCAAAAATGCGGACAATGTTTTGGCCTCCCAAGGGACCAGGGAAAAAGAAATAGCCCACAAAAGATGAAGTCAGGGTGGGCGTTGCACAATAAATTCTTTTTCAGTGCGTTATTTCTACTTAAAAATGATTCCCAAGGGAGTTTTAGGGCACGCCGAGATCCCCAGGGACATAAACAAGTCAAAAATGTCCGCTTCAAATTTTGGTCATTTTTAGCCAAACTATGGACTTCTTCTTGGAAAAAAGTAGATTTTTGGACGAAATACAAATATTCTTTCAATAGCTTCCGATCGAATCAGTGTGTCCGAAAATGTTCTCTGGATCACTTTGAAGGCCTCCCAAGGGACCAGGGATAAAGAAATAGCCCACCAAAGATGAAATCAGGGTGGGAGTTCAATAGAAAATTTTTTTTCAGGGCGTTATTTCCACTTAAAAATGATTCACTAGGGAGTTTTAGGTAACGCCGAGATCCATTGGGACATAAACAAGTGAAAAATGCCGATTTCAAGTTTTGGTCATTTTTGGCCAAAAGCTACGGACTTACACCTTGGAAAAAAGTCGAATTTTGGGCGAAATACAAATATTCTTTCAATAGCTTCCGATCGAATCAGTGTGTCAGAAACCTTCCCCCGAGTTTTGCGAAACGCCGAGATTCCTAAACACGTCAAAAATGCCGACCACAAAATTTGGTCATGTTTGACAAAAAACCCTTGGAAAAAAGTCGATTTTTGGACGAAAGACAAATATTCTTTTAAAAGCTTCCAATCGAATAAGGGCCTGTTCACATGGAGGTGGGGGACCCCAGGTAGGTGAGGTACCCCGCTTCGGTGGGGTTACCAATCTCTCCATACAATCTCTCTTTATTTCTTGATTGCGTTCACATGTGAAGTGGGGTACCTCACCGAGGCGGGTTGCCCGGTCAGCCGAGGCGGGTAACCCGCTTAGCTGGGGTGAGTTTTCTCCATGTGAATGCTGGAGGTGGGGTGGGGTGATGTTCATCCGGGCAATTGTCTCTGAATTCAGTACAAGCGTGGCGAGCTTTTTCGCAGATATCACCTTCAAAACATCGACAACAATGCCATTGAAGAAAGTTCTGAAGGAGTTGAAGGTACATTTGTCGAGTCTGATAACCAAGCTGGTCTACCGGTCTTGGATGAAGGTGAAGTCATGCCCGTAGAACAACGAAACGAAAAGTGTCTTCCATCCGCCATCTTTATTGATATATGTACTTAGCGACCACGCGGTAGCTTTTTAAACCTCACCCCAGCGCCCCGGGGTTGCATGTGAAGGCCTGTTTTTTCTGACCCCGGGTAGATGGGGTACCTCACCTACCTGGGGTCCCCCACCTCCATGTGAACAGGCCCTTAGTGTCTGAAAACATCTCTTTAGATACCTTTTAGGCCTCCAAGGGGAGCCAGGGAAAAAGAAATAGCCCACAAAAGATGAAGTTAGGCTGAGAGATTAACAGAATATTCTTTTTCAGGGCGTTATTTGCACTTAAAAATGATTCCCAAGTGAGTTTTAGGTAACGCCGAGATCCCTAGGGACATAAACAACTGAAAACTGCCGACTTCAAAATTTGGTCATTTTTTACTTAAAACCCTGGACTTACCCCTTAGAAAAAAGTCGATTTTTGGACGAAAGACAAATATTCTTTTAAAAGCTTCCGATCGAATCGTGTGTCCGAAAACGTCCCCTGAGACACTTTTTATGCCTCCCAAGGGACCAACCGACCAGGGACAAAGAAATAGCCCACAAAAGATGAAGTCAGGGTGAGAGTTAAACAAAAAATTATTTGTCAGGGCGTTATTTTCTCTTTAAAATAATCCTCAAGGGAGTTTTACGACACGCCGAGATCCCTAGGGACATAAACAACTGAAAATTGCCTCGTAGTCCAGACCTTGGTACGTGCACCATTACGCCTACTTTATATTTAAAGTTCGTCTGTCAGTCACCTCTCATTGAACTTTGCCTCCTCACGGTTTGTTTGTTACAAACATGATTGCTTGCCGTTAAAGATGTTTCTCCACTGCGCTCGAAGTCCCTGCCAACTGAGACCATATGTCTCGATCTATTTTTGAGCCTTTTCAACACGGCCTTTATCTCACGAAAAAAAAAACTATGAAGCCCATACTTAAGTATTTCGACATCAAGTTCATGTTATCGGATAGTGGGCTTGGACTACCAGTGTTTTACCTGGAATTCATTAGAATTATTTGCTACTTACAAGATGGTCGATAACTTTGACCTTCGTCGACCTTCAGCTTAATCAATCATCAATAGAAACACGCTGTTCATTGGTTGTCAGTACTCTCCCTACACTACACTCAATCTGATTGGTGCCAAAAAGTGTTACAAATACACATACCAACGCAAAATTGTACCTGTGATGGCGTGGAGGGCCTGGACGCGTGGAGTGGCGGGAACATTATGTATTCAGAATATATATTCTCACGTTTTGCACTATGTAGATTAGTATAAGCGGAACGCCGAACGGGCATTAACGGTTGCCCATGATTAAGCGTGTAATATGACTAAAGGACATTAAATTGGCGACGAGGATAAAAGTGGAATGGCCGTCAACATTGGATACAAGCAATTTCCCGAATTCGATGTTCGGAAAGACCCTGAAAACGTCTACGCTCGTTTTGTAAAATATGCCAAACGATTCAAAGACAACCACTTGAAAGCCTACAACATCACAGACAAGGCACAACAACGGTCGTTATTCTTAGATTCGATTGGTGAAAGCACTCTCGATATATTTGAACAGCTTGGTGACACAGGAACGGATCTGGACGGAGCCATCAACGCGCTACTAAACAAGTTCAAAGAATCGCAAAACCGGCTGTGCAATATACACAAATTTCGTTGCATCAAACTAGGCAAAGACGAAACCTGGGATTCGTTCATCTCTAAGCTCACAGCAGAAGGTGAACACTGTGATTTTCCGGCAGGCTGGTTAGATACTGAGATACTAATGGCTATGATAGAGAACGGTAAATCGAAGAGGGTGAGGAGAAAGTTGTTACAAGACCAGCTAACGTTAGTCGAAGCTCTTAAATACGCCAGAGGCCTCGAAAGCGCCGATCAACACGCTACGAAAGTAGAGAGTCAAGCGCCAAATGATGTTCCCGCCACTCCACTAATGTCCACTAAAGGACATTAAAGTACCTACGATGATAACATCAACAGACGTCAAAAAGAAAGATTTATTTAATAAGTCCATATACCACATACAATATTTTGCCAATTTATATATGAATTTCGCCTTTACAACTAACCCTTTACTCCCAAAAATCTAATGTACATTGCACACGATAGAAAAAAACAAAACAAAAAAACAAAGTTTGGGCACTAGGTATTAGCTTTCATTTGAATGATCACACTTAATAAGCTTTCTTCCATAATTATAATCAAAATAATA
The DNA here is from genome assembly GCF_977016875.1 of Pavona decussata. Classification (NCBI taxonomy): domain Eukaryota; kingdom Metazoa; phylum Cnidaria; class Anthozoa; order Scleractinia; family Agariciidae; genus Pavona; species Pavona decussata. The sequence goes on from NW_028145742.1 coordinate 408,633, forward strand.
TTCAGATGCATATAAGATACAGTTCTAAAAGTGGAAGTTTGAAAGTAGTCTCTTTAGATTAGCCTTAAAACACACCTAACCATAAAAGCCTCTTTCATTTTAACTGATTTATAAACTTTCTGTCTAGCTTCTTGATAACTACCAAGCTTTACCGACTGAGAATCCAACAAGTTTTTTTTTTTTTACATAGAGTTGTTGTTGTTAATTTTTTCTCTTTCTCTTTCCCTTTTTTTACAGGAGAGGAAAATGCACTTCTCTCAAACTACCAGAGAGTGCATGGTTCACATGGCCGCTCATGAACAATGTTGCAAAGATTTTGTTCTGAAAATTAGTTTTCATTCATATGCAAACACGACTAATTTTCATATGAAAAGCTTTGCACTTAGCCTCGCTTTCATAATGAGGTTCAAAAGCAACTCGGAAATGGCCTATTTCTCATATACCTCACAGAACGTGTTTTAAATCTGCCAAATGCACAATTTTTCTATAAAAAAAACCCATATAATCTCATTGTTAGTCCTGAGCGTAATTTTTTAAGTGGGTTACTTGGCAGAGGAAATTTGCACCTTCAAAACGTCCGCCAAGCATGCCACTTGGAGGAAAAGAGAGGGGATGGGGAGGGTGGCAATTGACAGGATGCTTCTTAGACCTTTAAGTTTACGCTGCAGTGGCACTCTGAAAATACGACCACCAACATGCCATGACATTTCGGTCTTGTAATTCTGAAAGCACGCAAAAAGGGCAGAAAAAAACAAACAAAAACTGGAACATTTAGGAAGCCAGGATTAATAATATTAGACAACTAAGGATATAAAGACACCTGAGGAAACGTTGTCCCAATGTTTTTGCGTTGCTTTATGCTTCGTTTGCAATAAAAACCTATAATTATGGACAAGATTTCCGTTTTTATCAGAAAACGAAGTGTAAACAGGAGATAAAACATTGCAGCAACATTTCCTGAAGGAATTCAAGGCCACATGCAAACCTGAGCTAAGACAACAAAAACAACCTAAAATGCACCATAGTCAGTTATGTACCAATCCCTTCAATTCCTCTATTTAAGGACGGTGCCAACTATTGTTACTGCGCATACGTTCTGCTCATCTCAAGACACTCGGATTTCCTATGGGTTGTTCCTAGTAATAAAGGGATATTTTTGCGCGGTTTAAAACTATGGGAAAAAAAAATGAACTTAGCAAGTGCTCTTGGCTTCCAAAAAGAAAATTGGGGGTAACCATGCATTTATCAGAGATAACAAAGCTTCAATTTGGAAAGAAAACAACGCCATACATTCCTTTATATTTTACAGCATTTTAGAATTGTTGCTTAATTATCTCAAAAAATGCATGGTTAACCCCAACTTTCTTCTTGTATTCCAATAGCCCTTGTTAAGATGTGCTTTTCCCACATAGTCATAAACCGTGCAAAAAAAATTTCTGTATTAGTAAGCACCGTCCTTACATGAAAGGGCAAAGTGGCACTGATTGCAAACTACATTGTCAGTGCATAAGTTAAATATAGGCTTTCACAATATGCAATAGCTATACCGAATAATATACATAAGCTATAATAACAAAATGTATTTCTTTACAAATCTGTTACTTTTCTTCTTTATATTCAAATTCATTGTCTTCAGAGAAGAAGACAATTGGTTCAACACTCCCTGGCTTCTTCTGGTCTGTTTCAGAAGGCTAAAATAAAAGGTTAAAATACAATTCAAGGTCAAATCTTTTGGTTGAATACTGAAATGTACTAACAAAAGAGTAGAGATTCCTTTGTTGACAGGTAAAAATGAATTGAAAGAAATTATTCTTGAACAATGTTTGATATTTTCAGTCAGTGTCACACAGGCAGAATTAAAGAAAAAGAAAATTCGAGTTCTCCCTACAGCAGTCAAGCCTATGCCCTTCTGATTGTGCAGTTCTAGAAAATATCCATACTCCCCCCATGGAAGGTTTTTTGTTTTGCACCCCTCATCACCCCCCCCCCCCCCTAGGAAATTCCAGTTCAGCTTCATACCTTACTTCTAAATTTTTTGCTCTTAAGACCCCTCTCCCCTAAGAATTTCCAATGACCTTCCATGGGATGAAATGCACATTACTAGTTTGGCTGCTCTGCCACTGAGCTACAGGAGACATGCGGAAGGCCATTAAACTAGGTCATCAATGAGTAAAGAATGGCACATTTGGTTTATCAACAGCATTGATAACTTAGAGTAAATTGACCACCATAAAGAGAATCGGCCAATTTACCTTTAGTTATCAACTCTGTTGATAAACCAAACATTCATTTCTACCACCCGTCAATGCAGAACCGCAGTTTCTTTAGCTGAGCACCAAGAGACTCATGGGAGCTAGGCCATTAAAAGTAGGTTCGAGTAACAAACATCCTGCATACTGCTACTGATTTGTCATAGCTTCAACTTCTGCTGGGAAACTAAGGGCCACTTCAAATGAACCCGGTAACCGGGCTGGCCCGGGAGGCGGGAAAATTGTCTTCTGTTCATATGGGAAATTTAATCCTGGTTACTGAGATGAAAAATGTCCAAAAGGCCTCCAAAATACCCATGGAACAGCATTCCAACCTTACGAGCCATGCGCAGTTGAAAATGATTTGTCATGGACAGTCCCAGGTATCAGGGCTGGAGTGTTCATCGAGAAAAATGAATTTGCGTCTGACCAAGGCGTGCCGTGCGAAAACAAAGCTTTTTACATGTATTCTCCCGAGACTATCACCACTTAAGTGGGGAGCATTCCAAGCACCTTATGCGATAATTGAGATGGTCACATAAACATGTCGCTGTTGAAATGCATACACTGTGACTCATACCGTTGGCTGTGGGGCTGCAGTCTTTTGAGGAGATGTTTCACGTTCTTTTTCCTCGTCTCTCTCATCCATGATTTCAAGTCTGGCAGATCCCATCGCATTAAGCATTTCATCTAGAATGACAAGAATGAAAATAGCTATTAAGCCAGAATATTGAAGACTTTCAAAAGATAACTGGCAGCATTTTTTGCATACCAACTTGATTTAACAGAAATAACAACGTCAAAGACTCTGATTTTGTTTGTTTTTACATGGTTTAATTTAATTGACAGAGCGAGCCTAGCAGCATAGCTAGGGCTCAGTTTTGAAGATTCAACCCTACAAACGGCCACCCCACCTTTACTTGCAGCATGGCAAGTATACTGTTTATTGAGGTTTGGAGAAATGCGGTCTGTCTATTATGAGTTACAAATTTACAATGGATGAATCAGCTTTATTGTTCTGTGCAATTTTGTGCAGTGTGTGTAGTTCAAATGTTGATAATTTTAGGCCTTTTTCTTTTTCCAATTATTAAGGGTGCATGGCTGAAAATTAGCCCTTAGTAGTTTGGAGTTCTGGTTGGTGGTTGTCTTACTTAATCTGATTTACGGAGTTGAGCTTCTGATTGTAACCATATTTTACTATTTTGATAGATAATTGCTATCATATCATTAGTTCTTCCCCAAATTCCTCTGAAGAACCTTGGGGCTTTTTCCACACACCCCTTCAGGTATTGTCCGACATTATGGAAGTAAGAACATGAGCTGTAAATTACACATACCATTGGTTACAAAAAGGAAAATGTAAGAGTGTGAAAGAGGATGGGTTGATATAGATATAGGTGAGACAGAAATGTGAAAATACTGTATTTATTAGAATAACTGCCCACCTTTAATTTAAGCGCCCACCATGAAACCCCAAACAGTTAATAAGTGCCCACCCTTGAATTAGCTCCCACCCTGAGAGCCCAAAAACTTAATTAGTGCCCACCCCCACCCAACATAAAAGCATTTCTGTACTAGCACAGCGTGAAGTAAGAGGAGCAACAGTTATGTTCCAAAATTGATTTTAGTCAGATATGGTAGTTTATGGCTTGTTCATGTTAGCTTTTGCACTTTGTTTTGTCTTGTTGAAGCAAAATAAACTTGTTATCCCTTGTCTTGTTATTTTCTCTACAAATGTCCTCGCTTGCTGAAAATGTTGGGAAAATAATATTAGCTCCCACCCTCACCTTGAATATGCGCCCACCCTCATGGGCCCAAAATTAAATAAGTGCCCAGGGCAGTAATACATGAATTTCTGGACTTTATAAATATAGTCTGAGATAACAAAAAAAATGGACCTACCATCATCATCATCACCATTATAATCATCCAATAGATTGGCAGTTGATGCTGCTGAACCAGTAGCGATGATACTAACAAGTTAAGGCTAAAAACATTTCAATGTCTGCTGCAAAGCAGTGACCCAAACCATGGAAAAGGTTTGATAGTGGCAGTATCATGGATACTTTTTTAAGATTACAATCTGTGTTGCATATGATAGCTTAGTTAATAATAAAATTATTCTCATGATCGAGTCAGTCACTCAGATGTGGATTGTGTCACTTTGACTGCTATACGGCTGGTCTTTATCAGGTGATGGTGTCAACTGGGTGCGTATCAATATAAGTAGCACCGTAGCTGGTAGCGATTGGTGCATTTTGATCCTTGCTTTTGTTATTAATGATTGGAGGATTTCTCTCTCCAGTCCTCTGTGGTAGCAATTGCATGTTGTGCTGTTTGATCGTGGGCATCCACACTTCTGCGGGAATTTTGATTCTGTTATACCATTAGAGTGAAGTCTCATGTGAATGGCCTCCTTAATGGGCTGCAGTCATTAAATGTATGTTTGGAAAATTTATGGCCACCGGTGGGGACTGCAGTTCAGCCATATTCAAAGCAGTACAGTTATCAAAATGATTATCATTACAGGTATTGCCAGATTTAAGTATCAATAAAATTAAGGATAAAAGGATACTTTGCTCGATTGACATTCTTTCTATGAAACATTTTTGCCAGCTTGTCAAATTTTTTCCTTGTGCCTAAGGATCAAAGTGAAGTCATAAGCACATTAGTTTCACTGCATCACATACATGAACTATGGGACGGACATAAGAGTACAAAGGTGGAAGTTTTGTTTGCAAGTTTTTAGATAAGGTCAAGGATAGTGCCTGCTAATAAAGAAATTTTTCTTCACTGTTTATTACTATGCCGGAAAAGCAGATCTTGACTTTGACTTTCCTTAACCAGTAAGCTTAAAATTAGCCTTTACAAACTTTTTTAATGACAAGATGAAGACCTTGGTTAACCTTTGATTCTGGATTAGTGTTAATCAGCTTTCTAACATCCTGGCCATGGGTAGTAGAGATAATGTATATTAAATAACCACAAAGACAACACAATAGCCATTTGTACACAAACAAAAGATGGACAGAAGTTTGGATGAACAAGTTGTCTTACTGCAAAAATGTAACTCTTACTTTTCCCCATGTGCCGCAACTTCTCCCTTAACACAGCATCATCACTGGAAGGGCTGACTGGGGCTCCACCAGACGCACCACCAACTGGTTCAACACTGACTGGTGTTGTTGATGATGGCGATTGGTGTCCACTGGTGGCTCCTGAGAGAATCGGATCATCCTTTTTTGTACTTTCTACTGGTGCTACAAATCAAAATAAAATGAACAAGTTTGCAAAGCTTCTACTTGAAAACATCCATTGAGCAGTCGGTCGCCGGTGGGGTAAAACTTACCAAGAGTGTTCTTGGCTACAACAGCAGTATTTCTTTGCCTGTCTGTTGAGTTAAGAAAAATTGGTCATAGGGATAAATACAAAGCAGGCATGCACTATGGTTAATAGGTTGATTTAGCAATAGAACAGGAAGGTCTTTTCAGGATGTGAGAGCGCGCGGAATAGTCTGGCTGCGAGTTTATTTTGAATATCTTATGGGTATTCTTGATAGACACGCCGTTGTCAACTGACATTCCCGTTTTGTTGCTAAATCAGCCTAATGTCCTATCCAAATGGTTTGGAAGGAATTTGTACACTTAGTACAGTAAAAACCAAATCTGGTTTCTCACTGGGCATGCACAAATCCTGTGCATAATTTACATTCTTTCTCATAGTTTTCTATCACACACTGCAAAACATAAAATCTCTCATTACATATTTTGGTGTGTAGTATTGCTGTATACAGCTGTTTCGACAAAGGCTGTCCAAAAAAAGCCAAAAGGTAGTCTGGAAAATACACAATAAATTTCAATAAAAACTCAGAATCCATATGGCCCGCCATCTCAAGTCTTCGCTGTATGGTCGAGGCATTATGGATTCTGAGCTATTATTGAAATTTATTGGGTATTTCCCAGACTAAATTTTGGCATTGTAAAATACGCTTTTACACTTTTTTTGGACAACCTTTGTTGAAAAAGCTTTATTTTTATTTCATTTAACTCGCCTCACAGGCTCATCAAAATTCAGTGCAACTTGTGAAAATATAAAGCAATAATATATACACTTCACTGAAAACATCTGAAGACATAATCCTTCAAGTCACTAATTTTATTCCTATGCTTCACATGTTTTGGTCTTAACTATTTACATGTAAGTGTATGCAGTTGATCAAAGCTTAAATTGTGTAGTTGTATACTGAAAATATCCAATGTATTCCCCCACCCCCCGCTCCAAATAAAAAAATATCCTATAAATCCCAAGACTCCTGGACCTCACCTTCCCCTCCCCTCCCCCCACACCTACCACTGCAAGCAGCCAGCTGTGAGCAGGCTGGAGTGTTTAATAGTCCAGTTTCAAATTCACCAAGACCACTGGATAAAAAGACTATGTACAGACACATATATATACCTGCCAACTCTCACGCATTATGCGTGAGTCTCACGCCTGCGGACTGAACACATAGATCTCACGCATTGAGGACAATTTCTCACGCATGACTCACAAATCCGGACGAGCTGTTCTAAAAAACACTTCATTTCATTTCAGATTTGTAATCTATTATTTCTTTGCTCTTTATAACAATCGCAGAAGCTTGCAAATGTCTACAATCCCTTTGAATTGTATTAAGGTGGCCAAATACAGTTTTTTAGTCTACAGGTGTTAGAAAACGTTATTTGGAAACTATGTATTTCTGGACGCCCAAAATTGGTATGGTGTAAGACTAACTAAGAAAGAATGTATTTCCGTACGTCTTGTTGAGCTAAGTACCGTTTCCATGGCAATGCAGCGAACTATTAAACGTCCATAAATAGTAGGTTTCCTTTATTTTTAGAAAATGTACTCATTAGATTTTTTCCATTTTTTGTATCCAGAACAACTCACAAAACACTGACACAGTTGCACTATTTTCATGCAATTTTGACAGAGAGATCTCCTGCAAATATTGATTTTGCATTTTAATGTTTTGTGAAGATACCCTCTGTTAGATTTAGGTTTTTCTTTGTAGGCGAGTTACGCTTTTAGGGAACTATTTTCATGCCAAATTTCAGGAAATTCTAATGAGCGGTTCCTTAGCAAACAGTTCATTTCCACCAAAACAACCAGTCGCATTTTTTTGGTCAAATGCGCATGCGTGGTTTAATTTGGGTTTCATGGCAAAGATGAAAAGCATGCGAAAGGTCTTGGTGAATGTCTTGTTTGCTCGGAAAGAAAAGAAAAAGAGTCCAGAAACGAGAAACTTAGTTATTTAGGATCAAAACTTAACTTTATTATCCATTTCATGTGAAATTGAGGGATCACTTTATCAACCGCCGTATTTGCGTACCACAACCCTAGCGCACGCTTAATAGCATCACTTACACAATCTGTAAAGCGCGTGCAAACTGTGTTCAGCCACCTTAACGTGTTCGAAGGTCGTCGGGATATCTTCGGACATTTTCAGCAACATTCGTAAGTCTTCGGAAAATTGTCGGAAATCATCAGAAGTGGCTCGGGTGTTTTCAGAAATCCCGGTCATGACGAGGCAAAAATCTCACGCATTTGACTCAGAAAAAAGTTGGCAGGTGTACATTTATACAGGGTTAGCCTCAATCTGAAGTAAAATATTCACAAATACCAGTGAGAAGATGAACTTCTCACAACTCTGTAAATATTGTTTTATTTTAGGATTCAGCACTTTCCTGCTAACATTTGTGAATATTTTGCTTCAGGTTGAGGCTACCCCTTTATTAATACATCTTTTGTATTTTCTATTCAGCGGTCGTGGTGAATTCGAAACTGGACTATTATGAAAAAATACACAGTTCAGTTACTGAGATCTAGAAAAGCTGAGAAGATCAGAGGGGACTCTTCTCCCAAGATTCAGGAGCAGATTGTTACCAATAGGTTGCTCCTGATCCCAAACTAAGCATGGGTTGTTTTCACAGACATCTTTGTTTCACAGACATCTTTACATTTAGTGTATTGTCTCATGAAACTTTTCACTTGATTTACATACATGGCATGATCAATGCAAACACAAGAGTCAAAAAAAGCACTGAGAAACACAAGAAAGCATACGCACAAGAATCAAAACAGAAAGATATTTCAAATGATCCCTGTGGTTGAATTTCTCAGTGTTAACATGAATTCTTGCAACTTGTGCATGTGCTTGCCTTTCCGAGAGCCAACCTTCAGTATTAAAAAAACTACTACACCAAACAATTGCTAAAAGCACAATTTACTATGTATGTACAATTGCACAGAAAAGGCTATGACCATGTTCTATTCAGTTTCATTTTTACAGATTTTTAAGGTCGTTTCCAACTTTTAAAGAGAAATTGAGTTGATGCAAACAAATTGAATCGAATCATTTTTTAAATATTTAATATAACAAAATGTTGTGCTATCATTTAGATCTATAGTGTGAATATAATTACCTCTTTAAAATATTGCCCGATCGATACAAACACCTTAAATATTCTTTGGCAATTTTTTAGACAAGAAACCACAAAATGACGTTGACTTAAGTTTCTAGAAATTTAATTTAGTATCGGAAGCATGACAACATTGAATAAATCAGGAGCACTGATTTACGATTCGAAACAACAAACCTTTCTCCAGGGACAGCATGAAATCTTTATTGTGCCTGAGCTCACGCATGAACTCTTCATTCTGAAGAACCATGGCCAATTTTTCATCTTCCAAAAATCGCTCTAGCTCTTTATCGTCCATGCTATCGCCATATCCGCGAGGAGACGTGACCGGAGTCGTTGAAGGCCCGAGACGCAAGAAATCGTCCGGCAACTTGCCCAGCAATGGAGGATTCCACGCAGAGTACGGAGTGGCAGGCAGAGGCCGAGACGTTGGACTAGAATTTGAAGAAGTGTTTTCCCTCGGTGTGTAGGCTGGGGGCGGTTCTGACTGATTCAAAGCACTGTATGAAGGTAAAGGAGGGTGTTGCGAATCAGCAACAGAACCAGGCATACTGCCGTCCATATCAATTCCCATTGATAAAAGTTGATCGATAGTAGCGTCCACTAGTCCATTGTTGGCACGGAGAACAGCCTCAATCACATCACGATCAAGGGTTGGGAACATGTGTTTAAAATCGTTCATAGCTTCACCGAACTCCAGTTGCCTTGGTTGGTTGTTTGGCTGTCCTGTAGTTTGTGGTCGTTCGGGAGGCCGATGCATATAATTCGCACCGTACACAGGAAGCATTTTGAGTTCTTCTAGCGTCGGAAATGTCAGACGGATTTTGAAATTGTACGAATGTACCAACCTTTTCAAGTTTTCGGTTCAAATCAATGTCTCTTCTCGAAGCGCCGAGCTAGAATAAGCAACGTACTTTCACATACGGTTCAAGTGACCGCATAAAACATTCTCAGGATCAAATGTTCGATTAGCTTTCATGCGCAAAGTCTTTCACAACTTAAAATTTCGTGTTTCTTTCTTGTCTGTCTTCCTCAAGCGCTGCTTCCTAATGCCCAGTCCCTTACCCAGTCTCACGCAACTCATCCCCCTTTTTTTGTCCCAGGGCCCTCTCGAAAGAACGCAAAAAATGTCCCCCACAGTTCCTTGCCTAAGATAAGCATGAATAAAGGTAGGGCACCCTCATGACAAATCGTGTGCAGACTCCACCCCTGTGGGTACTTATCGACCAGGGCCAGATTAAAGAAGCTCTCCTAAGTTATATTAGATTTCGGATTTCATTTCACTGGCACTTTGAGTTCAGTTATGTTCCAGCAGTGAACGCCTGTTGGATTTAAGGACGGTGCCTACTAATACCGAAGTATTTTTGTCCGGTTTATGACTATGCAGGAAAAGCAGATCTTGGCAAGGGCTATTGAAATCCAAAAAGAAACTTGGGGGTAACCATGCATTTTTCAGAGATAAGTAAGCAATAATATCTCTAAAAACCGCCAAAATATAAAGCAATGTTTGGGATTTTTTCCTAAATTGAAGCTTAATTATCTCTGAAAAATGCATGGTTACCCCCAATTTTCTTATGAGATACCAAAAGCATTTGCTAAGTTCTGCTTTCTCCGTATAGTTTTCAGCCGCGCAAAAATATTCCCGTATTAGTAGGCACCACCCATAGGACACCCGAGTATCTCGGGATGCGCAGAACGTATGCGCAGTAACAATAGTAGGCACCGTCCTTAAATTAAGCAATGTCTGATAATCATGTTGGATCCCCTCCTGCAATAAAAGAATGCGGGTCACCCAAAGAGAACATTAAAGCAGAGCACTTAAAATGTTGTCTCGTGTGTTCCAAGATAGCCGGTTTGGTGGTCTTTTAACGACATATTTTCGTGAGCTAATACAGTTTGATACGCTTTGGTGTTTAAGCTGATAATTTAAGTCCCGGAAAGTTTTGAGAAACGGAATCTAGTTTTCCGAATTTTGGAGCTGTTGTTGGCCTCATAAAAATACTAACTGATCATGATCTTGCTTCGCATTTTTAACAACATCTTTGCCCCTCCCAAAACGAAAGGCCTGAGTTAGTTTTCCAGTGTAGCGAAATTTGGAGCTGACATTTCGCCGAAGAAAACTTTAGATTTTTCTTAAAACTAAAAAGAATTTCTGAGGCGATCAAGGCCATCCGTACAGATATCAACCGAAATGAACCGTTGCGTACCCCTGAACTACCATGTATACTACCATGTTATAATTGTGTAGCAGTGTAAAGATATACTATAACAGCACTTTCTAGTTCATGATGATTGGTATTAGTTTCAGTAATCAATTTTCCAGCTGGCAGAGTTATGAGGTGATTAATCTCTACCCGGAGAATCTACCCCCAATCGTGTCATTTTAAATGGTTCGAACTAATTGCGGAGTCATTCGTGCGGTTAAGGAGCGGTTACTGCGTAACTTTTGCTAGAGACAAGTTTTGTCCACCAGCCCCTGCTGGCGTAAAAATCATGGAAAACTTGAAGAATATTTCTTTCTTTCTTTTTCTTTCAATGCCTCAAGACTTTTTAGCAGTTTGACCTCAGCCATGAAATTACGTGAGTGCAAAGCATCAGAAACATAATAATTAGCACAGTTATGATCGAGTCAGTTTGTTTTTATAAGGCAATTTCTTTAGCTTTTGGTTCTGAGATTTGTTTTTGAATAATGTTAGAAAAAAAGTCAAATTATAGGGATGTCATCAAGCTAGTAGACAGAGAACGATGATTTTTAACAGTGATGATAAGTAACACCACTCTCATCTAGTGTAATTCCCGAAATGGGAAAATCCCAGTGCAGGGTATTAAACTGAGATTAGTATTGTCTTACAAAGAGGAAGAAAGATGAAATATTCATCATCTTCATGAGCACAGGGCAATTAACAAAGAATATAACTTCAATTTCGTCTTTCTTTTGGTAAGTTTTACACGTTTTCTTAAATATTTGGCTTTTTTGAGTTGATTTCTCCAGTTGTGATCAGCATGAAGCCTTCATAAACAGAAAGTGTATTAACTATTTATAAGTTTTAATTTTACCTTGGTATAAAAACTAAAACAACAGCACTCTGAAATCACTGCCGAAATTTGTGCAGGCGAGTTTATCGGCTGCAATAGCGAGGCATCAAGTGCAATGCACCAAATGCGGAAGCAATGTTATGCATAGTTATGACAATCTACGATAAAAATGTCAGTCCAATTATCACTATTCAACTGAACTCTTAGGTTTGCAGCAAAAAATATGGTCACGACTTTTATCGGTTAAGCCGATACCGCAGTTAGGTCCATGCTGAAAATAACATGAATACGGTTACTCAGTGTGAAGTTCAGAAAAGATTTATAATAATGGAGCGGTTTCACTTTCGTTTAGTAAGCTATACATAATTTATAATTTGAGAATAATTACGGTAAATATGATGAATTATTTAGTCGAATTTCCGCTGTTTGCTACAATGGGGGTGAAGAATTCTCAGCGATGATTTAGATTTAGTATGTAACTATTTACATCTAAATCCTCAGTTTTTGTCCGTTATGTAAAAACATTTATTTCAATAAGCATCCATCTTCTAATACGAAAGCAAATCGAAAAATACGTGGTATTGACCATTATCAACTGAAAATTCGCCCCAGCTAATTTATGACAACGATTTCATTGACGCAAATTAAAAGATAGCAAGAATATAATATTCAGTTTCTTACAAAGCTAAAGAAAGATATCTGAGTAGCTAACGACGTCATATTTCTTATCAGTTTTTTATCAGTTTGTATGAGATTTGTTTTATTTCTTGGGGATTGGGTGGGGATGGGGTGGGGAAAGGGTGGACGGTCTACAATACTTGAACCTTCACTCAGAGTGTTCTTAGACAAGCTTACACTGGCGGAGAAAACCGGTGCGATTTTGTGTCGCCTTATAGAGCCTTGGTTTAGTTTCAATGATTTCAGTTTTGAAGACTGACCAAACTACAAAAAAACGAGAACCGTGCTTATAATAAATCCATAGATCGTCTAAGTCGATTAAAAGTAATTTCTAGTTAATCTCCGTCGTATGTGGTTTAATAACTTTGTCTGCAGTTTTTTTTATAACAACACTTATCAGCACTGAGACACACGTACCATCCCCGTGGTATGGCCAATACCGTACGCATGCTACGCCTCGGCAGTAAAGGGTCTTGATGCGCGGGTTTACGCCCGCTTCTTGACCCGACGGCTATGCCATGCTGATGAGCCCCAACAAGGGCGAAACAGCTGTCCATGGCTGCCACTGCCCGGGTGATATGGTTGTGCGCACCTATATATTTCTTGTTGGTTAAATCAAGTCCTTTTGTTAGATGATACCCAATAAGTGTAGTTGGTTGTAGAAAACTGCTAGGAGGTTGAGAGACTTTCTTTAAAAAAATCGTATAAGGCGCTCCAAAGAGTGCAAAGGTCGACGATTTTTTTTTTCATGCACAAAATTTTCGTTGAGCTCATTATAGTCTCAGCTAAATTTTAATTACCCATTATTTCCAAAACATTGTTCGTTTCGTCACTTGTTTTCATTCCGTGATCAACTTGTGTTGGCATAACTCCTTTAATCTGTATAATACTGAAATTTAATATCTACGGAATTAGACAACATATTGCAACATATTAATATGACTGAAGGCCTTCCGAATCACTTTGACTTATTTGTTTATTTATTTTAATCGCAACAACAGTTTGCCCCCTTCTGACAGGTTCTTGACAAACATCTGCCGTCATTTTAAATGACTTCTTGATTTTTCAAAAAGAAATGGAAATCGCACAACATAGAACGGTTTTACATTTCTACGCACTGTGATTGGTTAACATAACCCGCGCCACTTTCTCAACCAATGGGAATTTAAACCAAAACCAATCGTGTTTTCGCCGCATGCGTTTTCCCTCGCTTGGCGCCGGTTACATGTATTTGCTTCGAATTCTGATTGGCTCGTTGTGTTGTTTACATCTGTTACGAATGGCTAAAGTAATTACTTTGGTTTTGGTTTTACGACACTTAATTGGAAACCACTCTATAGTGAGCTGTTTATTGTCTGTCAAGAGTCTACAGATGTATCTCGCACTGAAGCCTTTGTTCTCTTGTTTGAGTTTCATCCAATAGGCTATTAATGTTCTCGTGCTTTGACTAATAACTGGTAAACAAACGCCTTTCTATTAACGAAAAAATGTTGAATATTGAATAGAAGAAAGACCCTCGTAGTTATTGACGCAGCTAAAGCAGTTGCGAAAAGAAAGCCTGAAAAAAAAAATCATGCTTGAACGGGATGCGAACCCATGACCTCTGCGATGCCGGTGCAGTGCTCTACCAACTGAGCTATCAAGCCAACTGGAAGCTGGTCATATTGTGAGTTCGTAATATACCCGTAGAACATGAATAAATGAATATTTATATGTAAAAACATATATTTGAACAGCGGGAAATGTTGACACTAGCAAACTTATTTATAGGTTTTTTTTAGGTCTAACAGTTTAGATACTCACTGAGGTGATTGCTGATCACACCAGAGAGCACTTTACACATTTCAGCGATAAAATGGCCGATGGCCATCACCTAGTTGGTCATAAGCTGAAACGTTTTATCAAGTCATTCTGTGTCCGACCCAAAGAAGTTTCTCTGTTACTTTTATGGGTAAGAAATCGCATTTTGAACCATACTTACGATAATAATCTAACCTAAATTAGCTCTGATGTTAGAAGTTAAGGGTCATTGAGCAATTTTTTTTGTCTTTTTCTACCACACGGCCTGATAGAATTTGTATTCTAAAGGTTTTCAATTATCACCACCCGCACAAATCTTAAGTCCCGTGTCCAAAAGAGATAATTTTGTAGAGCTGGTTGAATGATGTGAACGCTCTCAAGCAATTAATTATTCGAGCCAAGCCCATTTAATCCTTTCGGCATATAATTCGGCTCAAGATTTTTAGCCAGTCAAGTGAAAATTAAAAGATGGAAAAAGTAACACAATTCATTTTACATCTTCCTTTTACTGTTCCTTTTATGGCAATATTTTCGCAAGCGTATAGTACAAAACATTTACCACATCGCATTTTTGTATTTTCATTACGAAATTATTTTCGCTAGGGCACTAATCAAAATGGTTTCAGAAGTCGTGACAACTTCACGAAAATTTCGTCTTTTTTATTACAGTTAACTGTTAGTACTAAAAGTAATGTTTTCTATTATTTCGTTTCCTCATAAGGAGAATTCAATGGTCCCGTAAAAATGCATTGAAAATATCCCACAAAATGTGATCTGGTTCCTGCTTAAATTGCTCGCAAGATTTTGGAGGGCGTTCGCCTTATTTTCGCAAATGCTCTCGGGATTGCGATTTCCACGAATACTCGAATTTTGGTAGAATCGTGTCACGTACTGTTTATTCAAAACTAAATCGTACCTTTAGAAGGTACTCACCACTTCTCAGCGTGTGTTCAGTTCGAATAAAAACACACAAAAAGAAAATGTCTAATTCTTTAGGACGTTAAATATGAGAGCTTCGACTACTATTCTCTTATAAACTAAAAAACTAAAAAGCAAACAACAGTGCTCACTGCTGACGGAAATTTCACTGCCAAAGTGCTTGCTACTCACAAGTTTCTAGAGAGTTCATTGCTCGCAGAACAAACTCGATCAATGTTGAGTGTTTAATATTAATAATACTTGCCCCCCCCCCCCCCCCAAAAAAAAAAAAAGAAAAAAAGAAGAAGAAGAAGAAGAAGAAGAAGAAGAGGAATTGCCAACTAAACACACTACAACAACAAAGTAATAAAGGGATAGCAGGATAGCAGCATGGAGAAACTTGATTCCCATTCAAAGGCTCCTCGGATCTCCTTATATTTATATACTGATTCAAATACCAAACAGCTTATAGAAAAACCAATGCTCCTTATCGTAAAAAATCTTTCTTTGTACCTGCTCGCAAATTCTTGCAAAGACCATTCTTATATTGCCTTCATAGATAGTATTACCTCTAAACTTTTGTCCATCTCATTTCTAACAGTATGCAACCGAGTTTTGTTTTTTTTCTTTTTTTTCTGTTTTTCAGGTGATATTGTTGGGACAATATAGCGAGTCAGCATCTCTTGCAGTGACGATGGCAAAGATGGGCGGTGAACCCATCTTTTCAGGGTATGAGTAGGGCTGCAACGAAACGTAGAGTATTAAAATTCCATCGTTTGAAAATATATAAAAGGAAACAACCCCTCGTAAATACTATCCAATAGCTTTCATTTCATGGTACAACTTCCTAAGTTGTCATGATAGAGTTAACAGTAAAGCCTTCATGTACCAAGTACGTTAGCACACACACATAGTCATACATTCATGCATACATGGAACGGAGAGTCAAAACTCAAAAGTTAGAGCCACACTATCGTGCTTACTGGTTTCAGTGTACTATCTGAACAGAACGTGATATGAGTGTCAAAAGTTAAAATGATTTCTCTGAAATTCAAAGTATTAACGCTTACAACCAAACATACAAGCAAATTGCAAATTCTCAGTTTAAGTTCGCTATTACGTACGTAATAGGCTTCTTGGATACTCTCGCTAGTAACAAACAATAAGTACTTAAACATTTACTAAAGTGTTGAGAAATTGAGAAGTATTTTAACTCTGTCAAAAACGAAGACACAACTAACACAACAATGAAACTACCATGATTAATTATTTAGGCAAACAGATTTTATTTACATCTTCATCAATGCATAATGGCTGCGAATGCATTAGTCTTCATTCTTTATTGCATCTGTTTATATAACGGAAAAGGCCTTTTTAGTCAAACATCACAGGATCTCAGATTAAAGAAAGAAGGCGAGTGATGCAAACTACATGCCCTTTGAAAAGAAATCCTCGGGGTTTCAAATGCAAATTTATTTAACATCCGAACTGACAAAAGCTTTTCGACAGACTGTTTGCGAGGAGAATAGTTTATTGATAAATGAAAACGTTTGTGTTATTACAGCCTTGTTTTGGAGAAATCCAGTTGTTGTTAATCGATAGCTAAGCTAAGCTAATTAGGAGAATCTAGAAACCCTCCTGAAAATGTCAATTTTTCAGAATTGTAAAAATCAACTTTATTGCTCCAGTAACTCTTGAGAGGTCTTACTTAACAGCAAACTCTAGCAATTTTTACTCTCCAAAAGCTTCTACGATATTTCGATCTCAGCAGAGAGAAAAACCGGGGGCAGAACCTCCCATTCCCTTGCTGCCCCTTTATCAGCTTTAAACTGTCCGGTCCGACCCATTGCCCGTGACCTGGGCTTCGTTGGTAGTTATAGTTGTACGGCGCAGTTTGATCATATTCAGGTGTTAATTTGCGCCTAATAAGTAACAAATTATTATATTATATTATTATTCGTTTTCCGGCTGACTAGTCTATCCCCCCCCCCCCCCCTCACCCCCTTCAACCGCCCTCTCTCTCCAGATATTTTACCTACCCTTCGGGTGTGCGAATAGAGAGAGACAGAACAGGAGAGGGAAAAAGGCAAAAAAAAAAATAATAAACCCATTGGGTCCGTTATTAAGAGGCAGTTTAGACGGTGTTTAGCAAAACCACATTCTAATAAGCCTTTTTCAATTTTGCCAACAGTCATATATAAACATTGTCTGCTGCTGACGGTAATAGGAGGGCTTGCATCCCAGACTAGAAAACTATTTATCTACTTAAAATAAACCACTTATAAACAGATATGGAGGGCCACTGATTGTCTTAAGCCGCGGCCTAAGTTAGACTCTCTTTAAATAACTGGCCCATTAACTTTATTATTGTTATTCTTATCTTGATATTAATCTCTATGATAGCATTGTAACGGTCTGCATTATTTGTTTTCTCCAGTAAAACCGCATACATTCTTGTGACCATTCAACACAAGGGATCGGCAAGTGACAACGCCACTGAAGAAACCTTAAACCTTATACTTCCAAACTACGTCATCTTTGACCACTACACTTCAAACGGATCCCGCGCCCCGGATGACGTCACCATCAACAGTAACAAACAACTTTCTATTAAAATGAAGGTAATTCACATTCCTGAAACAATTTTGACAATTTTACTCTCAGAGAGACACTTAATTCCTAGCAATTGGCTACGAACAGTGCGATTTTCGCGTGCACTTTGTTTTGAATAAAAACACCGGGGTTTTTTTCGGTGGGAAGTCCAATAGCAGCCGAAAGTTGTTCGGGTGTTTTGAAACATCAGTAGCTTTAAAATCAAAGATAACATTTCAAATAAGTCAAAGAGCTTTTATTGTTCTGTTTTTTTAACAGTTGCTGACGTCAGAGCGTGTGATCCTTCAAGTTGCAGTTCAAGTTGATCCACAAAACAGTTTTGCTGATGATTCATTTCATCACGCGCCAGTAAGCATACGTCACCAAGAGTCTTGCCTTTCCTTGACTTTAGCGACGACACAGATCACATTCTTTAGTCCAGGTAAGCGAACGAGAGTCCAGCTTTCCTTTCAATTCTATTTGTATTTTGAATTTCTGTGGTAAATAAAATTGATTGATTGACTGATGGGCTGACTGATTACATAACTGACTTATCGATCGTTCGATTGATTGACTAAGCCGCATAGGTCCTCAGCCATGATAATAGAGACTGTATATTGCGAACTCCATGCATTATATAATTGTGCAATCTCTTGATAATTGTAATTATAGCATGTGAAGGCTTCAGAGCACTCGGCTTGCAAACTGGAAGTCTGAAAGACAGTCAGATTACAGTATCCTCTAGCCGAACTGACGAGTTTCTGCCGTACAATGCAAGAATTGGAAACCGTCTTGAAGGATGGATCCCACTGAAGACTTCAGGAGATGAGCTGCTAACTGTTCACTTTATTCAAGTAGATTTAAAAGAAAAAATTCTTGTAAAAATGGTAAGAGCTTACATGTTTATATCAAACTTGCCTTTTTGCGATCGGTTTCTGTAAATCCTTTAAAGTCCCCAACACAAAAATGGTGAATCCAGCTTCGGATATAAGGAAACGAAATAAGCCAATCAGATCTCAGTATTTTCATCTGGTCATTACCAATTGATGGTTTGCATGTGACGTCATGGCGGCCATGTTGGTGGACAGGAACAATAATGTTTTTTCTTCGGGGAGTTAACTTTCATTTTTCTGCAAACTATGTGAGCAATTTTTTTTTTGTCCACCAACATGGCGGCAATGCAAATCACCTATTAATAAAAAAAAAGGGAAGGAAATCGTACGTATCGTATCAGTTGAAAAACGTGTCTTTTCAGCATCCTGTTCCCTTGTAAAAAGGTGAGCGCAAAGGCCACTCTTCAACCCTTGAAACCTCAATTAGTAACTCTATTGTGTGTTTGCGATTAAACCGTCAGTACACCAGCCTCGTTCCCGCGCATAATCGTGCTTATCTGGTGCATGAACATAGCTTTATGTCGGAGGCTTGAGGCCGAACAGCTCTACCGATCTAACATTAAACGGTGCTTCAAGAAAGACTGGAAGTGAAGCCAGTCTTCGCTTCGCTGTGAGCTGTCGGTCAAATTTTAGCAAACTAGTTCATTATTATCATTATTATTATTTTTTTTTTTCGATTCTGTTGGTGAAATTTCTTACTAGGCTGCCATTCAAGGAGTACCTAGGGCCATTCCACCAGATAAGACATCTTTACGGTTCAGTAAAAATGGGCTGCGTTGGAAAAAACAGACCAGAGCAGTTATAAAGTCAGAGGTAAGAAAACGCATGCCTTGACACAGCTTTCATAAAAGGAAACAAAGACAAATAATTAAAAGAAAGACAAATTATTAAAATTATTTGACGTCTTTCATGTGCTTGTTGGGTTACAATTGCTTGTTTCGGCAACAACTAAAGAGTTTCTTAAAAGTTTCATTTCTCATGCTAGAAATCAAATTTAAGGATTCAGTGAGCAGTCATATAGTATAGACTATTTAACGCTTTTCGAAGGTTGAAGGAGTCGTCCATTTGCAGAAATTGCCAAATTTCACCGATCCGAACACTTTCAAATTTCCCCCGAAAGTCAGCTGGAAGCATTCGAACCTTGAAGAATTCCAAAGCCACAAGCTACCCAAGAGAACATTCAAACAAAATGTTTAAAATGCTGTCTCCTGTGTATACAGATCGTTTGTTCGGATACTTAACATAAAACTTAAAAGTTGCACAAAGTTTTAGCAAACGGTTAATTCCCCAAATCGAATTTACAAGCTGTTGTTGGTCTTACGAAAATTTTAGCTGACCTTTTTTGGCATTTGAAACGACATATTTGCCCCAGTGTTATGAAACTTTGAGTTGACATTTTGCCAAAGAAAACTGGTTGCAGATTTTACGACCTAATCTGAATTTCTGAAGCTATTTAGGCCATCAGAACAGATATCCACCGAAAAAAACTGATCAGTTGGCTTGAAGCTAGTCCGATAACACCCTCTTCGAACTCAAAACACCTCTTATCAGTTCCTGTTTGTGCTTTGTATTCCTCAAAGGTTGATCTTGGCGGCAATGGTAACACAGTCACGGTAATGAAAGTTCTGAAGTTCCCAGTCTTAACTCGGTTTGTGCGAGTTCTTCTTCCCGCATACGACAAGATGTTAAAGCAAGGAGAGGAACTTCCTGCTTATAAATTCGAGTTGTTCAGTTGTCCAGAGACTGGAAATGGAAAAAGAAGGTGGAAAAAATTTGGTAGGAAAGCAAATTCAAATTTTTCACTTCTTTAACTTCCAGTTCTTTTCATATTTACCCCACCGAGAATTAATGTAACCACTTCTCAAACAATGTTTCACTATATGGAGAGAAAAAAGAAAGTGTCTGCTCTAGCCGTAAGGATTAGAAAAGTTATCAGAGGTCATATGGCACTGAACAGGTCCTATGAATATAATAACATACAAACAAACATCATGACTATAAATTATGTTGTTTAGTTGTTGAGAGCATTGACTGAAATCTTAAGTGTCAAACTGATTGAAAACCTAACTGATATATTTTGCAGTCAGTTTCAGTTTTATATCATTTACAATTAATATTATAAAAAACTCAGTCAAGTCGGTCGGCCGTCGGTCAGTCAGTCGTTCTCATTCGCCAGCCAGTCATTGAGTCCGTTCCGTTGGTCAAACAGCCAACCAGACAGTCAGTCGGTCAGTCAGTCAGTCAGCCAGTCAGACAGTCCGTCAGTCAGTCAGACAGTCGGTTCAGTCAGTCAGTCGGTTAGACAGACAGTCAGTCAGTCAGTCAGAGTCATTCAGTCAGTCAGTCAGTTAGTATGATTTAGTGATCGACTGATTTAGCGAGTGAGCGAGTTAAATACATAGCCCTTCCACCCAAAAGTATAGATCTGCTTTTGTGACAACAACAAGCTTGCCTCTCTCTTTCCTCTTCTTTTAGCTCCACTTCCCGTGGGAGTCGGGGTGGAGTCAGGTGCCATTCCTGATGGCCAAATTACCTCATCCTCCGTTCAAGGCCCTGAATATAGTCCCCAGTACTCCAGACTGAATTCGCGGTCAGGAGGAGGAGCTTGGTGCGCTCAGTCATGTGATCCATCTGAATATCTGCAAATTGACTTGGGTGTAGTCCTTCTCGTACGAGAAGTAAGTCACGCTCACAATACCTTCTGGGGTGGGGTGAAGAGGGAGGAAACTTTTTGATCGTTGTATGAATACATACTCAGTGGGCATGCGTTATGTTATTCTTCGTCATGCAACTAGGGCTCATCAGAGCCTATTACACATGCGCAAATTCTCGCATTAGCTTAAGTTCTTATTATTATTATTATTATTATTATTATTATTATTATTATTATTATTATTATTATTATTATTATAACCATCATCATCATCATTGTCATCATTATTATTTGTTTTTTGTATCTTTTTTGTTGCCTAACAGCTAGTCTCCTTTTTTTGTATCTAAAAAACGGACTCATCTAATCTAATCATTGCATTTATCTTGTATTCATAAAACTAAAGTTCGACGTGCAGAGCAAACATGGTGACTCAGGAGGTACAGATTCCGTGATATCATTCTACTTTGAGTGCAGCACCGATGGCGCGTCATGGCAATACTACAAACTCAATGGTGCAAACAAGGTGATTAATATGGAACTTCGCCTTTCTTATTACCAGGAGATGTTTCGTAGAATGTATCAATCACTTCTGAAGTGATCGCTGATTTTAATTCTTTCATGAGATTTTTCCACTTAAAGGACAGTGACACTTAATACTTTCTGACCATACAGGAAAAGCAGATCTTAGCAAGAGCTAAAAAGCCACTTATTTTTCAGAGATAGTTTAAGCAACACTCACGCTACAAAACTTCCTCATACGTAACACTGTATGGCGGTTTTTTTTTTCCAAATGAAGCTTAAATATATCTGAAGAATGCATGGTTACCCCAGTTCTGTTTACGGATTTCAATAATACTTGCTAAGATCTTCCTTTCCCGCATAGTCATGAACTGCGCAAAAATACCTTTGAAATAGTGAGCACTATCCTTAAGAAATCAAAGCTTCTCGAACTTTGCCGTAATGCGCAGAACGTATGCGTAGTGGCAAAAGAGAGCACCGTACTTAATTTATGAAGAGCTCAGTATGGGCAAGAAAAAGATTCGCCAATTAATTTTTCTTAATACTTTTCATGACAAGTCGTAGAGGGCGTGAGTACCTACGAGGGAAGAAGAGCGATATCAAGCGGATATCAAGCGACTATCCCCAGACCCACTCTCTCTATTCTCACTCGCCCCAGGCCTCTTGGATTAAATTCATCAAACGGAGGACAGTATTTCACTAGATTCATTTTCCGTGGACCAATAGCGTGCGAGCTGAAAAATGTACTAATGTAGCCGAATAAAAGTGACCGCATAATGCTCTTAAGGGTTTTCTTGTGGACTACACAGGGTACATATCGCATGAAACTAAGCTATGACGTTCTGTTCTTCCTCAAATGTTCCATTTTATTGTACTTTCCAGGTTTTTCTGGGAAGCCCTTTAAGAAAACTGGCAGTCCGTCACAAGCTGTTGTTCCCAGTACTTGCGCGTTTTGTCCGATTTCGACCCAAGACGTGCATAAATATGGCGTGTATGAGAGTGGAGCTCTACTGGAACCCAGAACTCGGTGAATATCAGTGCTTCATTTGGTGTGATACGTACATACACGAATTTGTTTTATCTCTCTTAAACAACGTAGCCTATTAGCCTATTGGCTAAAAAAAGTTACACTAAAATTACATTAAAATGACTAAATCGACAGCCGGCCATATGTTAACCTTCAGTTGCCGTTAGTTGAGGCTTAAAGTCAGTCAGAGAGAGTAGTGTTTTAATGTCTTCTGGAAAGGAGTTCCATAAGTTAGCAACACAGGTTTGTCATCATGGTTTAGGAAGGGTTAAAATGTTGGTACCTCTTAACGATTGATTATGATTAACAAAACATAGAGCAAACATGTGTTTCAAGTGGACCTACAGTGATGAGCTATCAGGAATTTTTAATTTTTGACAGAAATATATTTGTCTGTAAAACCCTATGAACTTTTATCCCAAAGAAATCTCTCAAATTGTGGCAAAAAGTTTTTAGCTAGTCCTTAGGTTTAAAACTATCTCACATTTCCAATTTTACGGAAAATAATATTAATGTGACATCGATTTTATTGGCTTCCATTGCATTATAAAGTTAACACTGGTCTTTAAACCAATTCTTATAGTTTTGTTGTTCGCGGTAATTTTCACGATGTTTTTTCCTTATTTCAATTGGAAGGGTCTATCTTTCTAGCCACAGTTAGTAGTTACAAATTACCCATACTAACTGCGTTCTAGCTTATTCACGATTCCCTGAGTGAGAGCGAAAATGATCATGCACTCAATATGCACTCACATAAGAGGCTATCGCGATCTGATGTTTACAATCTTAGGACAGATATCGAGGTAAAATAAACCATAACACAGTGCTGGATAAACAAAACTGCAATGTTTGTTTTCTCTCATTCAAACGAATTTGTCTACAATTCTTTGCAGAAGCACACAGGGCGGTTGCTTTCGCTCGAAGTTTCCTTCTGGTTGAGGCTACAAACACCATGTTCGTTTGCAATTCAGAAATAAAAAGGTATGACTGTTCAATGGTTATGATTTAAGAAATTAGTTAGGCTAGGTTTAATTTAAGAAATTAGTTATGCTAATTTAAGAAATTAGCTATGCTAGGTTTAATTTCGACAGATTTTTCTTTTTTTCTAGGTGCTGCGACAGATGTCGGAAAACTGGAGTAGCGAATCTGGAATAGCGGCGAAAATTTAACAATTATTCACCAAAATGGCGGTGGACAGTCGCCAAATACATAACATTTTGTGGCTTTAAATTACTTTCTATTCTTTCTGTAGGCGCACGGGACACTGTAAAATGAGTTCAGATGGCGGAACCACGTGGCAAGGTAAGTAAAGAATAAAATAGGCCATTTCCTAGTTGCTGTGAACTTCATTATGAATGCGAGGCTAAGTGCAAAGCTAAACTTTCTTGTGAAAATTAGTTTTGTTTGAATGAAAACTAATTTTCATAATAAAGTTTGCACTTAGCCTCGCTTTCATAATGAGATTCAAAACAACTCGGAAATGGCCATTTGAAAA
This sequence comes from Pavona decussata, assembly GCF_977016875.1. NCBI lineage: Eukaryota > Metazoa > Cnidaria > Anthozoa > Scleractinia > Agariciidae > Pavona > Pavona decussata. Next base: position 432,954 of record NW_028145742.1, read on the forward strand.
CACGAGGAGGTACCAATTTAAGAATGTTAATTAAGTGAGTTAATTGTTGCAATCGAGGAATGGTGATTCGAAGGCCGTGATTCGTTCGTTAATACGCAATATTGTAAGAACTTCCATCCATACCGAAAATCACACTCAAGATATTAATGTCAGGGTGTAGGGTTGGAAGAGTTCTCATTATCCTGCGATTGGACATTTTGGCTAAAACAAGATTCGACTAGCAGACAGAGATTTAACTTTTCAGTTAAGCACTTGTTGCAGCTTTGAAAAAACTCCAGACTTTTTACTATTTCCTCTTGATGTTCCATACTTTTTCCAGGTCTGGAAAACTTGTTTGCTGATTTTCATAATTCGACCGCCATGTTTCGTTGACCTTGATTCGCTGAAACTGGCATGGTAGTGCGCAAGCGTGCGGCATTCTGTAAATCATACAATCTGATTGGTTCTAGCCTGCGAGCGCAGACGTATTTCCGGCTGTCGCTTCTCTCCGCTAAGAAAAGCAACAGCCGGAAATACGTCTGCGTTCGCAGGCTAATTGGTTCTGGCAGCGGGCGGAATTTTTCGATCTTGTAAGGGAACCGGGCGGCTCTGCAGTGTGATTGGTCCTTGTTATTCGACCGCCCAGGTCATGCTCAAGATCTTGGGCACAGTTTCTCCCGGTACGGACCTCTCAGCTCTTGAATAACATATACCTATCAGGAGTTTGGGTAGCCAATCAGTGCACGTGGCTGAGCGCTATGCATTAGTTGGGTATGTAGTAACATTGTATATCGTTTTATATTCTCAGATCTGCCAAAACGGGTATTCAATGTCCTGGCATACAATCCCAACGATCACTACTACTATGGACTTGCCAGCGGCGTCCAAAAAAACTTTATACAATGCAAGTCACCAGGGTCTCCACTCACAGGATGGAAAACTATTAATCTTAAGAAATGGAATAAAATGAAGGAATCTTCATCATTAATCACAGCTACTGAAGTACCCTTTATTCCTGTGCTGCTGGGAGATGCAAGTCAACCATACGACGCCTTCTTGTTTCCGAATTCGGCTTCAAGGCGAAGGAGAAGATCTGCCGTCAGTTATGACATGTGGGGAGGTAATTATATCCCATTATATCCCAGTAATTTAAATAGTGTTTGCTAATGGGGCACAAGCAGTCCTTGTTAACTCTCGTAACATTAAACACATTTTTTGGTCCATTGTATTTTCTTTACACAAACTGAAAATTTAATATAATGGCAGATCTTGGCAAGCTCTACCGAGCTTTTCAAAGAAGATCCCCATACTTCAGTGAACTTAATGTTCAAAAATATAGCAGATGGATACAATTCCTGAATTATCTAACATTTACACGGGTTTTGGTCACTTATGTCCAGTAATGCACTTAACCCTGAACTTGGGTGCTTCATATAAACAGACCTTTTCGTCGTTTCCATATGCTTCATGTTTGACAGAATTGTTTGTTTTAGTAAGAATCAAGGTTAGGGGACACCTTGTGATGTCTATCATACAGTTCATGAATTCATTAGCGTTCATTTCTGGACATATGTTTTGGTTGTCTTGGGAATTAAGTAATATCTAAGAATACATTTGATTTTGCTCGAAAACTTTTGTACACTTTTAAAAGAATTATATTGAGACATTTGGTAACTTATATATACAAATCTGTGCTCCTCTAAACTTAAGGACGGTGCCTATTAATAGCGAACTATTTTTGTGCGGGTTATTACTATGTGGGAAAAGCAGATCTTAGCAAGGCCCATTGGAATCCAAAAAGAAAATTGGGGGTAACCACGCATTTTTTAGAGATAATTAAACATTAGTATCTCAAAAAAACGCCAAAATATAAAGCAATGTATGGAATTTTTTCCTAAATTGAAGCCTAATTATCTCTGAAAAATGCATGGTTACCCCCAAATTTCTTTTGAGATACGAAAAGCATTTGCTAAGTTCTGCTTTCTCCGTATAGTTTTAAACCGCGCAAAAATAGTCCTGTATTAGTACGCACCACCTATAGGAAACCCGAGTATCTCGCGATGCGCAGAACGTATGCGCAGTAACAATAGTAGGCACCGTCCTTAAATGAAAATTTTCCTAGCTTAATTTAGTTTGTCCTTGTATAATCAATATGTATGTTGGCAGATTTTCATTTAAGTATGATTACATAAAGAGTACCATGTAGTAAATATTTAACTCCTGTTTCTCAAGAATCTTTAGTGATGACAATAATGGTTTAGATTCCTCTCTGCATTTTGCCAACGTCATAATTTTAACTTCCCTTTTTGGATTGAGTTTTGAGACTTCCCAGGGAAGAGAACAGGGATGGCGCAGTGGTGAGAGTACTTGCCTCCCACCAATGTGGCCAGGATTCGATTCCTGGACTAGGTGCCAAATGTGGGTTGAGTTTGTTGTTGGTTCTCGTCCTTGCTCCGAGAGGTTTTTCTCCGGGTACTCCGGTTATCCCTTCTCCTCAAACACCAACATTTACAAATCCCAATTCGATCTGGAGAGTGTTACCATGCTGTAAAGCACACTTGATCAACTCGTCTTGGAATTATGCGGTATACAAGTTTAAAAATTTAATTTCTAAATTTGCAATAACGCAACGGCAAATCGACCAATCTATGCACAAACACCTCTTATATCAAAGATCACAATTCACGCAGTTCCGTCATGTAATCGAAACCTCCGTCAATGACCAGGTAAATAATGCCATCTTGGGATGACAACATCTGTCCTAAGTACCACTTGATACAAAAGCCCATTGCTTCGAGGAAATTTTCATTATTCAGCCTAACTTAGAACAGCCTTATTCAATTCGGCTCGAGAATTTAATACTCCTATAAGGATGACCACAAGAGACTCGATGTAATGGGCCTTAATCATTTATTGTCTTATCTCTGGTTTCACAGCTTCATCAACAGGCATGTTATTTAAGCCAAGTGGCGCGATTAAGTGGAAAGTGGTTGCCTCCTGGATCGATTTTCCCGACGGTATGTCCTCCTAAGTTCCTTTTTACCATGCACACGGAATCAATAGTTTCATATCTTCGCCACGCCTTCGTTTGAACTAAATAGACCGTATTCGTATTCTCGGTACTCATTAATAATTCATAAGCCATTGACCTATCAAATGGTCGATAAAACATCACGTGCAGTGGTTTTAAAACCCGATAAAACCTCCTCCTTGTTAGTATGCGGTGTTTAATGTTTTTCTCGTATGCTAATTTCCAACGTTCACAAAAGCATCATTGTTATGAACTCTAGTGTCACACGCTTTTCCAGGAATATTTTTGAAGCCGTTCAAAAATTTCGCAGCGCGTGTTTTACCGGGTCTAAAAGCACTCGGCTGCGCCTCGTGGTTTTAAATCCCGATAAAAACTGCTGCTCGTGTTTTAAACATTACTGTAATGAGGCTATTGCGGGGGTAAAAGGATTCAACGGGACAGATGGAAACGATTTGGGAACACTAGTGTTGATGGAAAACGTTTGATGCGTTTGGCGACGTCAAAACTAGGGCCCGGCATTTTCACAATTTTCCAGACTAGTGTGAACGTGACCTCATTTTCATGTATGATTATGTTCGCAAGACTGTCGTGATATGCGCGCTATAGAAATAACTTAAACGTCACTTTGTTTGTCCCATTTCTAGATTTTAAAAAATATTACACATTTTGTAACTACGCATTTGTTTGGCCATTTACTTATCATTGAAGAATTTTCTAGTCTCAGGAATCACAGTGCCAATAGCCTATTGGCTAAAACCAACCAGCGGGTGCTATTGCTCTCACAGAGTGTTTTTACATGACGTTACGGCGGCCATGTTGGTGTCCCAAAACAAAGAAATGGCGGCCATGTTGGTGTCCCAAACTTAACCTCTGGGAATTGATCTCTATTTGTATGCAAATACTTTATTTTGTTTCCGTAAACCAATATGGCCGGTAGTCACGTGAATGAAAACGCTCTATTCTATCAATTTTACTTCGACAGACGTAAAGATTGGCTGCCTAGCAATGCCATGTGTAAATGGTACATGCGCTGAAACACCGGAAGGAGAGTACCGCTGCACGTGTTATCATGGATTCACAGGGAAACGATGCAATTTAGGTCAGTATTGTATGGCACTATTGATTGGTACCTTGGCACCATGTTGTTTGATCATGATTAGTGGATTAGTTTTTAAAGAAACTGTGGAACTGAGTCAGTGCGGGTGTGGAAATGAATGTTTGATTTTATCAAGGTAATGATAAGATAATTTCGCCACCGTAGAGAGATTCGAGAACTGACTTTTTGAACGTTAGCCCTTCGTCAGAGCAAATGTTTGACGATGATGATGACGATGACGACCCCGACAACGACGTATTTTGGAGCGCTAACGACATGCAATTAATCCCCATAGAAAAAGTCTACTCCAACCGAGACTCAATCCGTAAGGCCAGGGAAGCCTTTCTAATCTCAAAAGGCAGAACACTTCTTCCACATGACTTCCGATATTCGCGAAGAAATTTACTAGCTTTTTTCCTTTATTATTATTATTATTATTATTATTATTATTATTATTGTTATTATTATTATTATTATTATTATTATTATCATTATCATTATCATTATTATTATCATTATTATTATCATTATCATTATCATTATTATCATTATTATTATTATTATTATTATTATTATTATTATTATTATTATTTCATTTGTTTCATCTCTTATACTGTCAATTACTTTAGTTTTACGTAGTTCCGGTATTGCCCAAATACTTGTAATATAAGCGCATGTCCCAATGCAAATTCTCATTGTACCTGATGAAGGCTGGTTTGGCCAGCCGAAACATAGTACACTCTGAAACGTAATTCTACGTTGTATTGGTCTCTGCTTCTCTTATATTTTGGAGAAACTGCTAAAAACAGATTTCGGCTTGTTCTTCCTCAAACAAATCATTTCATACTTTCTTCCCGGTGCTGTAAGAGCAATTTTATGTTAGAGAAGTTCCTTGTCAAATGCTTTAGCAAGTGCCCCTTTAAAGAGGTGTTTGCCTTAAATAACAGGCAAAGGTGTGAAATTACATAGGAACTAGCTGCCAACCTGAAAATGTCCGCACAGCGACGTGAGAAAAGTGATCTCCACTGTGAGAGAACTGACTGTATATATGTTTTCTTTCTTTCTTTCTTTCAGATATTGATGATTGTGCTAGCAATCCTTGCATTAATAACGCCGTGTGTGTTGATCTGGGCGTCAATTTGTACAAATGCAAGTGTAGACCTGGATACACTGGTTTGAATTGCGATGTTGGTAAGTCAGTCAAACGTTAAAGCATTTATTTTTACGTTTACAAGACGAAGACTAAATTATAAACTCTGAAGGAAAAAAATCATTACAGTTATCGCGGTAATAGGAGGCTTCCTTTTCTTCCATTTGGAAAGGTAACCATTCACAAAAAGCAATCACACAATTATCAAGGAAAACCCATTTCTGCTTTTGTGATGATTAGCGGAGAAACCAGGTTCTCAAGAACTGCAATAGCAAAGACAACTCTCAGTTCTCTTTGTTTTAATCAGACATCGATGAATGCGCCAGCAATCCATGCGTACAAGGAGCATGCGTCAATGGTGTCAACAAATTCACATGCAATTGCATGCCGGGAAACACGGGTCCACGATGTGAGATCGGTAAGTAGGGACGCCATGGGCTCGGTGGGTGCATACTTAAACTAAGAGGGGAGGGAACATGGGGTCTGAACTTTCCACGTCTTGCACCTGTCTTCCTTCGAACACCCCTTTGTACTTCGCGCATCCGCCTTTGGCCTTTTTTTTACTACACGAAGATATTACAAAATGGCGTGAATTACTTCCTCTTATTTCTTCCGATTATTCAGCCCTTTCACTGTAAGCTCCCGTATCTGCGCGTTTCTCTAGTATAAAATATCATGCAATATTGCGATTTTTTTTCGTTTTGATCTCTCTTCCTGTGCCCTACCAAATGACATGTTATACCACTTCCGCCCCCTTTGTTCCCGGTTCCCCGCCCTGTCTTCCCATTCACTTTTTCTCTCATCCTTGCAATGTCATTTTATCCCGATTGCTCCTCTTCTCTCCTGTTTCCGTCCCCTTTTCCCGGCTTTCCCCTTCCCACCCCACCTTCCTGCTTCTTCCCTTACACCAGTTGAGGGTATCTATCGTATATATGACTTGCCATATTCATTCCAGACCGAATGAATAGCTTGAATTGTATAATCTTGAGGTATGAATGACAGCTGCCAATCTTATTTGACAGATGTTGATGAATGTGCCAGTAATCCCTGTATCAACGGTGGTGCATGCGTGAACGAGATCAACAAATTTAGCTGCACATGCGCACCCGGATTTACTGGAGCTCGGTGCGAAGCAAGTACGTCTCAACATATTTTTGTTACAGAATAATTGCTACAGTCATTTTTCGGCTGTGCGCTTGGCTGTTAATCTAGGGTGACCTACACTGTTTGCAACGTCTTACATGGTTGGTCGAGAGGACAAAAGAACAAACAACAGAACAATGCTCCCAACCTTAAAAAACAATGCAGCTGCAGGTTATAAGGGTCCAGTGAAAATAGAGCTTTTAAAAGGTACAGGCCAACTGGCTAATCTACCAAACCGTTGACAGTCCCCCAATCACTCCGTATTTTGGGTGATCGAGTTAGCTGGATGAGTTCGTTAAATCTGGGGAGAGTACGAACCAGCTAAAGTGGATGGAGACTAGAGTGGGACCCACCCACGTCTCTCTTTAGCATCGTAGACCATTCCATCATAACATAGCATTCTTTACCCTGTTGCGTAGGCCATGTGAACCGAGTTTGCGAAATGTCAGTCGGGTTTGACTACTTTTTGAGACTCAGATTTCTCAGAGTTCTCTCATGCGGTGGTCCGAGGATCCTTTGGTGGGAGTATCAGCAAGCGAAGCGAAGATCAAACCGGGCTAGTCACGCAATCTTTGCCCAACTGGGAAGGAATGTGTGACGAACCCAAAGAGCGTCTGCTTGGGAGGCTATTGATGAGGGGGAGGGTGTAGCTCTAAACAAACTAAACAACAGACCGCTCCAATCTTCTCGATTTCACCCGCCTTTTTAAGGCTCGAACTCTATTTCGCTGTTTCAGATGTTGATGACTGTGCAAGCAGCCCATGCATTGGTGGAGTCTGTATTGATGGCGTCAATAAGTACACGTGTAACTGTCATCCGGGAAAAACAGGGAAAAATTGTGAATCAGGTCAGTCGAGTAAAATCAGTACATTTCCAAGTCTTTCGTGTGAGCGTGCGCTATGCAGCTAAGGGAAGCTTGGGGCGATCTGCACCGTTTGAAACGCCTTACATGGTTGGTCTAAAGAATAAAGAAGAACTAACAACAGAACAATGGTCCCAACCCTAAAAAAACAATGCAGGGTTCAGTGACAATAGAGCATTTGAAAGGTGCAGGTCTACTGGGAAGCTTTTCCTCGTAAGTCTCTTTGTTAACAAACTGGCTGCCAATTGCGAATTGCCTGCAAAACTTCCTCGTTTCCACAACGCTACAAGATTTGCTTGTAGATTTCCACACTCAAGCAACTTCAACAAATTTCGTCAAAGAAAAGTTGGCCGTGGCCATGACAGTCTATAGATTCAAAAATCTAAACGGCATCGGTCCTATGTGAGGACCTACTTTGAAACTTTGGCTCGCCTAACCGGGCCAACCCTTTGCGTCTGGCGTGTCACATAAACTCCGTTTTAGCTTTAAAACCAGTGTTGTATTACTATCAAAATTAACAGTGGCCACACTGAGTGAATTAAAGATAGAAGTCTAAAGGAAAGAGGGGTACGGAGATTATGAATAATTAAGTAGGGCTAATAAACAATTAAGTCTTGGTCATCAGGAGCGTTTCTCTTAAAAACGCTCGGTATTACTTGGCCAGCAAGGAGCGTGACCCCCCTAACTGGACCAACTGTTCTCCATATACCCCAGCCTCCACAGGCACTAGTGATAATATTTATTATACAGTAAAAACCCGCGAGTAAGAATTGTATTTTTCCAAGTTAGCCTCAACAGGTTCTTATATGTATATAAATGGTGCTTACTAACAGAGATGTAGGGCATGTAGGCTTTATACGTTCATAAAACGGCTCTTATTTTCGTGATAGCAAAATACTAGTATTACTACTATCATCATTATTAGTTAGTTTTAAGTTGTGTCCCCAAATTTGTATGGATGTTGTTCCAGGCTCGAAGGCTTGACACTTGGTTAAAGGGTGTCTAAATTAGAAATTTTAGCCTAACTCAAGTTCTTACTCGCGGGTTTTTACTGTACAGCTTTAGATGGATGTAGAGTGTGCACATGAACTCCTCTCATGTATTCATGTAATATGAAAGCAACGAAGCACTTTACTTTCCCGTAAAACTAAACTCCATTACGATATCGTTTGTCATTCAAGATGTACCTGCTTGTACCAGCAACCCTTGTAAGAATGGTGGCACGTGCAACAACAAAAACGGTGGAGGATACTACTGCAACTGTACTATGCGCTACGGTGGTGCCGACTGCCAATATGGTGAGAATTTTTTTTTTTACTGTAACACATTAGCTAGGGATCCCGCAGATATCACCGATACAACTAAGGTGCCCTTGGAACTTACATTCCCACGTTACGTCAATAGGGAGTTTACGCAACAGGACGACTGATGTGGTGGGACGGCAAATTGTCCTTGTGTGACCAAAGTGACGTCCAAGTACTTACGACTCTAGATTGTAACATTCCTACCGCTCGTGGCCTTCACGTTGTAACAGATGAGAGAACAGCAGTTTTAGTCGCAAATCGCTAAAACTGTGAAGGTACTAAGATGTCATGTTGGTCCCATAACGATAATTCACCGTCCCCTTCCGTCAGCCGTCCTGCCGCGTAAGCTCACTATTGACGATCAATACACTTCAAACTGATTCGCACCCCTAATGACGTCACCATCAACAATAACAATGAAGGTAACTCAAAGACTAGTTAATCCCTAATTTTTTTTTGTCTCTACCACACTGCAAAAACCATTTTGCCCATCATTCCTCACTTATGTCCAGGATCGACCTTGTTAGCAAGAATTTGCATTCCTCTCCATAACTGACAACGGTGAGGCGCACATCAGCTTACGCAGCAGACGCTTTTTCGAGGGCGAGCAAAGCTGCGTTGGTTTGTCGGCTCGCTAAAGTGCTGACAAAACTGATAAGCTAACGTGAGGTTCGTGTGAACTTCGATTGCAGTTTAATTATTAATCAATTAATTTGTCCAAAGGCAATTTCAGATATTTTTGTCCCTCAGTGATGGATAGTAGGTTAACGAAAACATTGGTGCAATCAGTAAAACAAGTCTTTGGCACACACTGGAGTGCGCCTACTTGCTATTTATTGAAACAATGAACTTTTAAAATTACCTAATCATTCACCCGCCTATCCTTTTATTCCCAAAGGAGACTTCATCTGTGGAAGGTCATTCACATACACAAAGTTCCCACCCTACTGGCCAAACACCGGCAAGTTTGACAAGATCGCTTTCACAATCAACGCTGACCATTACATCGTTGGCATCATCGCAGGCTCACCTATCCAATGGAATATGAACGTGTATGTTACAGTCAAATTAACAGACATCGCAGGAAATCTAATCGCCACTGCATCTGTTACCCATGCCTTCAAGACTTCTGGTGTCTATGTATTCTTCGACAGGCCATATCGCATAACCGCTGGCCAGCAGTATATCGCAGCCACACGCGTATATATCCCACCGTCTTCCTATCCGCCCTTGATAACTTATGTTGACACTGTAACCTCGACACAATGCGGCCCTTCTGGTCACATGACAACAGTTACATTCTCGAACGTTCCTCCGGCGGAGATGGACGATTCGAATGGCTCTACGGTGGAAAAAGGACGGGCAACAAAGCTGGTTTTCAAGCCACTGTAGCAAACACGGTATAACCTTCACAGTGGTACATTATATGGGATCTTTAGGCTTGAGTACGAGTCTAGTTTGCGTGATTTAGATAACCACTTTAATATCGCACCAATCTTTATTCTGCAATCTCCTTATTAGAAACATTTCGCTTCTAGTACGATTACTAAACGAGATTTGGCTTCAAGTTTTTAACGAAATACGAAGAACAGATATTTGTAAAAGGAGGTAATAAATTTGCAATAGCAGGTGGACGCCATCTTGTTAACGTCTCCCAGAGAATGATGGAAGCGAGATGGCCGCGGGAAGAATGGAAACCACACATGGTGGGGCATGAAGGTTCCACTCCTGCTGGGCGAACTCGGATTTTCTTCAGTTTTCCGGGTATGACTGTCACTGACTGAAAAATACCTTAATTATTTTCCACCAGGTTTAACACATAACATAACATTACTTAAACAGTAATTGCAATTCACTTAAGAGTTTTATGGGGTTTTTACCTGCAAAATTCAACAAAACGTTTCGTAACCATTTTTCCCGAAACTATTTTCTGGTTATCTTGTGTTCACCCCAACCTCAAATAAGGCTAACATTACAGGCCTTAAGTTAACAATGTGCTGCAACTTTGGCAAAAAAAAAAAAGACTTTTCAGATTTAAAATTGCTACTAATATTTTTATTTTTAACCGATATCCGGAGACCGTGAAAAGCAGCAGATAATTTTATGCTTTATCAAAGCCTTCAAGACTCTTTGCGAATAGAGGACGTGGCAATGTATAAAGAAATAAATTGTATTTGTGCACAGCATGGCTGATGTTTTACTGCCTGTATAGACAGCGGTGTTTAACTCTTCCACTCTCATGATCTGAATGTTAATTCTCCTGACTGACTGCCATACATTTGTTTTAAAGTTAGTTCAAAGGATTTAGTGTAAATTTTTCAGAATCTGGAAATGGATTCTGAAAAATGCGTTCGGTTTTAAAGGAACTTGCAGCAAAAACTCGATGAATTGATCTCGAACAGAAAGCGGCCCCGTTAATCTCGGTGTCCGGTCGTTTCGCCCACATATCCCGAGGTTTTTGGTATTTTGAGAATATTTGTGTTAACCGATATTACGGGGATTTAATCATCCCTTTGCCATTAATTTCACCGGTTTTAACAACATTGCAAGATGGTCGCAAAGTGTTCTTTACATTTGGCTGATCACGCAAATTTCAAAGCTTCCAAACCAACAGTTCGTGCAACTAAAAATATACTTCGATCAAAACTCGGTCAGGGGAACAGCACCAGTGCAAGTTATGACAAGTGGCTGTTTCTGTTGAGTATTTTTGTGGATTTAATTTTTTTTATCATTATACTGGTCACAGAGGTTTTTCTTCCCTCTCTCGTCAAAAATATTGAGCCGGAAAGCGGAGACAACGAGCCACAATTGCGGATCAATTTTGTCTGAGGAGAAAGAAGAAAGAAAGCCTCTAAAGAGTAAGGACGAGGGTAAAATTAATGATGATAAGCTTTGATAATGAACTTCTAGAGCAATACCTGAGAGGACAGCAGTTTCAAGGATTTCTGGAAACAGATAAGGCAGATAGGTTTTCAGATGTTTCGCTCCAAGTCCAAGGTGTTTCGCCCCACACTTGAAGTTACTCCACAAGGATTTGACATGTTGTAATCAGAATGCCCCAAGATAAATTGCCCCAAGACGAAACCCTGTATTTTTTCTTCTTTCTCGGCACCCCCCAATTTAGTCTCCCTCGCAGCCGTTCTGTCTCGTCACGCAACGCTCCTCTCTACGGGGAGGAGCGTTGCGTGACGAGACACAGAACGGCTGCGAGGGAGACTACCCCCAACCCACCCTGTTGGTAGCCTTGTGTTCTTCCCAGATTTCAATCTCCTAAACTCATCACTGACATATGCGAAAATAAGGAACTAAGAACAGCCTGGCAGACCTGATTTCAGTCGAACTGAATTAATTTATTTCAATGTTGGGGGTATTGCCGCCTCAAGTCAAGGCCAATCTATAGCTTACAATTTGTCGGCCAATTGCTTTTTTTTTTTTTGGTGCAGCGCGGGGTGATAATTGGCCTGATTCAAAACATCTGTAGCACTGCCAAAGACTTTAAGGACGGTGCCTACTTTTGTTACTGCGCATATGCTCTGCGCATCTCGTGACACTCGGGTTTCCTATGGGTGGTGGCTACTAATACAGGGATATTTTTGCGCAGTTTAAAACTATTCGGGGAAAGCAGAAATTAGCAACTGCTTTTGGTATCCAAACAAAAAATTGGGAGTAACAAAGCATTTTTCAAAGATTTTCAGATAAAATAAAGCTTCAATTTGGAAAAGAAAGCCATACATTGTTTTGTATTTTACTGTTTTGTACCCCTAATTTTCTTTTTGGATTTCCATAGCCCTTGCTAAGATCTGGTTTTCCCGCATAGTCATAAACCGCACAAAAATACTTCGGTATTAGTAGGTACCGTCCTTAATAAATCGTTTCGATTTTCGTCCGGCGCTCACTCCTTTTCAAATTGGCCCGAGTAGTCGGTACGTGTTCATAAGCCTTTAGTGTTACTAAGAGCGCTTCAACCAGCTGCCAGTTGGTAGTCATCAAAGAAACAGTCCTACAATAAGTGAAAGGAATTTACAAGTGTTTTACAGCGCTGGTATCATGATCATCTCTTCTGGTCCCCAAGGTCGTCTATGCTATCATCATCGATCTACGGGCACGAAAAATCGGGGAAGTTTGGTTAAGAATTAAGATTAAGGTGAAAGCCAGACGCAACCTATAATAGTACCACAATCAGGTGAAGGGAAACAGAAACAAATCAGTGAGCTGAAAAAGCAGGGCTTCGTTGTAGTATGAGGAAGCCAACAACAACAGAAGTTTGGACACATTAGTGGCTCACCAGTCATTTGCAAGTACCGTAAAACCCTATGAATACATGTATGACAAGTGGTGGGCCATAAGAGTTGTTTGTGTAACTGGATGATTAGATTGAAGAGAATTTGAAAAAGAAGAGAGCGAAATTTTGAGGATAATTATTAAGCCAAGGCCAAGAGCCTTATATACCAGCAGGCTGAAAACGGGCTTATTACTCGGGCCGTAAGGCGGACCGAGTTAAGGTTTCGGTAGCATTATCAATTTCTCTTTTCTTTTTGGGGTCGCGATGGGCCGAGAGATAAGACTTCGGGCCACGAGTCATTGTTCTCGGTCTCGTTTTTTGTACTCGGCTGGTACGAGTTACGTTTTCTGTCGTGTTATCAAATTCTTTAAATTCTCGGTCGCGTTCTTTGTTTTCGGGCCTTGAGGAGTGTTTATAATATGCGAGCCAGACGTGCGAGGCATAAACAAAACATGCAAGGCATGCGAGGCATGAACAACCCCAACATAAACTGTTAGCCGTTAAGCTAATCGGGGAGCTATTTAAGCTAACCTAAGTGCTACTTAGGCTAACTGGAATGCTCTTTAGGCTAACCGGAGTGTTTTTTAGGCTAACCTGAGTGCCTCAAGGTTAGTTTTGTTAAACCGAAAATTTGGCAACTAAATCAGTCTATGACCTCGCGGGCCAAGATAGATAAAAATGTCTCGCGTTTACTATAGAAAAACAATCAATGTAGAAACGGTTTCTGTCTTCAAATGAAAGGTGAATAACAAATGCTTTCCCCTGAATTTCATTTAAAAATATAAACAGCGAAACATTGAAAAACGTACAAGGATATAAACGTACGCGTGATGCGTAACGTTACTCTAGATCCGGGGGGGGGGGGGGGGGTACTCAACAGATGCTTGGGTAGGGAGGTGCGGCCCGGGCGTTCAAACCCTGGCCCTGTTTAAGACACAATTCTCTGATTTCCCTATCCCGTTTAAGACAGAATTCAAAATTTTCAGGCCCTTTTTAAGACATTTAACCCAAAATCACACCCTGTTTGAGACTAGAATGAAATAAGAATACACTAGTTTCTTACTGAATTTTAATGCATATTTGGAAATCACAATCTGTTTAAGCCATTAGGTCATGTAGGGACACCATATTTAAGACAGAAAGTGATGAAATAGATACCCCGTTCAAGACAAAACACCCTGAAAACCATACCCTATCGGGCCACACGTCCCCGTTAAGGTCACATAAGGGAGTACCCCCCGGGTCTAGATCATACCGAAAATTACGATCCGTCATTGACCTGGCGTGACATACATATTAGGACCGTACAAATGGTTTCTGGATTAAAGCCCGGGGATTATAAAAAGCATTCGTATGACAAATGTCGTTTTGCCCTGTATTTCATTCTGACTGCAAGAAATGCAATTCTATCTGGTGGTTACTTATTGCCCCCCTATATCTCTGTATCTATCTATTTCATTGCCTGCGGGCAAGCTCTCTTGGGGGTGGGGGGCGGGAGGGGGAAAGAGGATCCACCCCCAAGAGAGCTTGCTCGCAGGCTATCTATTTGGGGGAATTGGCGATGCTGGAGGTTATCACTGTTAAAAGATTGTAGGCTTTACGCACCACACAGTCAAATATGGTTCGAGTATGAGCTGGACACAGCTTCTTGTTTATTTAAAAACCCTCTGATTACTTTCTGAAATGCACGCCCTACTGAGGAAAAGACAAATCAGACAGTGATGGCCATGGTAGGATTGCAGCCAAATAATTCCAAGTTGACTACAGTGCACATAGCTTACTAGATTTCATCAATTTGTGATTGGATTACAACATTTTACAATCTAAAACGGTGATGCTCCTTCTTTGATTTTTCTTGTGGAAAAACATCAGGTGATGGTTATGAAATCGGAAAACTGTTAAAAGCCATTAACCAAAGTCTGATTTGGTACCACATGTCGTGTTTTATCCACTGGGAATGCACAGAAATTAACCAGTGAAAGTAAAACTCATGGAAGGGTGAGGAGAAATATTTACCTCTGGCCACTTTTCTGGGATAAAATCAAGCAAATCATCCAATACATCTCCCTGGATAACAATGTCATCAGGGCCTGTTACTGATGACCCACAGGAATACTTCTGAGCAAAGACCTTGGCAGCTTTCTTCAGGTCAATATCTAACAAGAGTAAAGTGAGTTAGACTTTAGTTAGGGAAACGTCATAGAGCTAACCTCTAGTTTTCCTTTTCAATATGCTGTTTTATCATTTTATTTTCCTCATCTTGAATAAATATTGTGTTATGTTATGTTACATTACGATACGTTACGTTACATCTTTATTACATAGCCAACTGTGCATCCAGCAGTGAGATTCAAACCACACTTTTCTTGTTTGTCTAGCACTGCTAACTCTTGCTGGCTAGATATTTTGGTGTTAAATCAAATTTTAAAGCCAATAAAATTTCGTTGTAACACTCATGAGATACTTTGTAGGTGGTGTCTTCGATAACCCCCCTGCCCTAGACAAGGTAGCCTGCGAATGCATCTACATATTTCCAGCTGTCGCTTCTCTCTGCCAAAAAATAACGTTATATTTTGGCGGAGAGAAGTGACAGCCAGAAATACGTCTACGTTCGCAGGCTATAGACGGGACGGGTCCTCTTCTAACAAACTAGGATCACTAAGCTACTGTAGTTCCCTGTGTTTTGAGTATGTAGTCCTACTACCCCATGAAGCATCCATGACTGAATATCACTTGCATGCAACTTGCTCACATTATTTACAGAGTCATGAAAACTCATTCCATGTTGTACTTACCAAAGGTACCCAGTCCAGTTACCACGGTGACATACTTCTTCTTGTTTCGCTGTGCTCTTGAAAGTGAAACTTTTTTGGTCACATTCTTCACACAAACAAAAAGGAAAAGTGCATGTACATCAAGATACCGGTACACCGCAAGCATGCCACACATATAACAATCATATCAAAGATGCAAGACACAGCAAACAGTTCAGTATTGTCCTCAGTAAGGACTCAAGTTACCTTCTTCTTGGGAACTCGCACAACTCCCTTGCCACCTATAATAAAATGAACAATTATTATACCCTGAAATAGACCAGAAGGAGCAAACCCAACATACCAATAAAGATGGCGGCTGTACATTTTACCACAATTCCTTGCGAACCTAACTCAGCCAATAGGCACATATAGTATACATGTAGCAAGCCAAATTGTTTGCGAAATTCATCCCTGTACTAACACCATTGTGTATGCTAGGTTTGAATTTTTTCAAACTTTTCGGTACATTTTTATGAGCCTTTAAAGGGCTTCCTAAGCTAAGAACCTCCCTGGTAAATGTACCAGTAACCATCTTCTTTGGTACAGTGGATTTCCTAAGCCAGATGGCCTGGCAAGCCAGATTGGCACAGCTTTTTAACCTCATAGCACACGCATCTTGGTGATGTACCGAGATCGACACACCAAAATAAAATTTGTGATGATATGAAAAATCTTATTCTGGCCCCAGTTGTTCAAAGGCCGGATAACTTTATCCGCTGGATAAGGCACTATTCAGGGTCTAAAATATACTTCACTTTAAACGTTGTCCAAGGTTTTGGTACACTACCAAACTTAACTGTGGTTGGAGATGCATATTCGCTTGTACAAGAGGAAATACTGAAATATTTGCACAGATTGAAACTGTCGGATAGTGACTTATCCACAGGATAAAGTTATCCGGCCTTTGAACAACTGGAGCCAGGTTAACAAGGATAGTAGTATTATGATATCAGAACCCATTTACATGTTCAGTTAAAATGATCGCACTTACCTCTTGTCTGCTTCTTTTTCGCTGCACCATCACTAACATCAACTTCGGCTAACTGTTCTGCAGCTGAAATCAAGATGGGATGAATGAGTATGGAAAGGGGGTTTTAATTTTCACCATGTGTACAGTTTCTCTTACACAATAATGCTCATGATATTTTACTGTATTAATTCACCGCAGTTCAGACTGTCCTCCAGAACAACCTGCCCTCAAATGCTAAGATGCAGCCTACTCTTAGTTTTATTGTCTACTGCATTCAATGATAGTAAATCATAAAATAGTTTCAGTCTGCAGTTTGAACATAATTTTGTAAGAAATTGATTTAATTAGAGATTTCTACTGGTGTAATTAACTTAGGTAAATGCATGGCTCTATTGAAAAGCATTGTAAATGAATTAATACTGTGTTAATAAAAATAATGTTCATCAACATCAAAAGCAAAGGACTGCAGTGGAATCCAGTCAATACAACTTCTGATAGGCCATGAAATTTAGGCTGCATTAGTGGGGTAGTCATAGGGGTCAAATTATGAGAGCCTGAGATGGAAATAGAATAACAACAAGGGATAGAAGTATAACTTAGACGATAAAATAACTTTAAAACCATTTGCCAAGTAACTTTTGTTTGTCAAATTCAAATGGCCAATTAAAAAAATACTTTGGGACTCCAAAAGGTAGTCATTGGTCATTAAAAAAAAGACTGAGCTAGTGTTTGAGCCTTGAAAAAGTGGTCAAAAGAAGGAGGGTTTAACCAGACAAAGAAAAAATATGAGTAGCCAATGGGAGTCATATCCACAAACTTGACTGGGTCACATTTTTACAATTTCCAACCGGCATTTTCCCTAGGTGTGTTCAATATAAGAACAAGTCATGTTATAAATATACACTGTATGATACAGAATTACCTTGATTTATAAGAGCTTCGTAAACATCAGGAATATTTGTCTTTAGCCATTCTTTGCATTTCTCATATTCCAAAGTATACTCACAGTACTAACAAAAAATTAAAAAAATCTTCATTACAGCAGACCATTAAATTTTTGTGCGTTTTATCTTGAAAATCGCAACAGTGCATTGTTTATTTATTTTCATTTGATCTGTGCGATGCAGCTTATGTGGGCCACACAACCCATCACCTTCACCAATGCCTTGTCACATACAACACCCCAGCGATTGGCAAACATTTCTTAGATTCCCATGGGGATAAAAATCTCCTCAAAGAAATCCAATTTTGCACATTGTAGAGAAAGTGCCAAGGGAAATTTGTTTGCTTCATTGAATTACATGTTGTTGATCAAGAAACTTAATCCCAAGTTGAATTTACACAAACTGATCCTGTCTGTGTGAAACTCTTTGTTTAACTTAACATTGCTTCTCTTTTGCTTAATTATCCATTGTTTTATTAGTGTTTACATTGTTACTTTTCTGTCTCATTTTGTTATTATCCATTGTTTTATTAGTGTTTATATAGTTACTTTTCTGTCTCATTTTGACTTCATAGAGAGATTGATTTTTGCTCTTTTTAAGGATTCTCAAGATGAACTTGAGAGGTGTTTTAATTATCACAGCTTTTTATAGTAAAATGTATTAATAGGTCACTTCTTATTCAAATAGGACATGTAAATGTGAAAAGAGAAATCTAATGTCCAGGATTTATACATAGCCAACATCAGGGTATGATCTACAAAACAGTTCCCCCTACACTCCACCTATTCCCACACAAACCTGCCCTTACCCCTCCCTCACCATTGAAAGTCAACAAACTATTGCTGTAATACCAAACCCTGGGGGGGGGGGGGGGGGCTGGAAGAGGGGGTACTCCCCACGCTCCCATATATAAGCTATATAGGTATGTGTCGCTGTGAAGGTTATGGTATTGAGGCAGTTTTGTCTGGGATAGGGTATAGAAATCAGAGAGTTTTGGCCCAGAATAGGTTATCATTTTCCAGGAAGCTGATCAGTTGCTTGAAGAATTAAGTCTACACTAGATTTCCCTGGAATTAAAACTTAAAAATGTGTTTTAGTTGTGTACACGTAGAAGATTTTTTTTGGCTGGACTGTGATGGTCAAACAACATGAAATCTGGGGACACCGTATGAATTTTATCAATCACCAATAACCATTTTACGAAAAAGATACTGATCATAAAGTAACGAAAGAACACTGAATAAGAGCAAAAGGTATCGAACGCCGTAAGTAAAAGTCATAAAGAGCAACCTACCTCCAATGGCAAACTACAGACTGTGACGGAACAGCATCGAAGAAGCAATGAAGAAATAAAAAAGAAAAAACGCCCTTGAAACATTACCACTTTACAAAATTATCATTATTGAATGAAAACAAAATGTCCGTTACCTCCACAGTATAAAACCTCCAGAGGATATTCGATTTTTTCATCTGTTTCGGCGGGATTTTCTGCTGCAATTTCAGGATCCAGTTCTTCCGCCATATTGGTTTTTCTCTACTTTCGAGGAGTGTCGCTGTTCGAAACGATTGCAGATGCAGGAAGACTGTAACTTCGTACCCAGGGTCTGCGCGACTCGAATCCACCTGACTCCGTGCGTATGAGCGCATCACTTAAAACTTTTCTGTATTTTATGGCAGGCAAGGCTCTCATTGCCTTTTCATTCTATGCTCATGTGAATAAGAAATATTTGCTATTAAGTTTGTTAAAAAGTCTGTATGTTTTACGATTGTTTGGTTTATCAGCAGCCGTTCATAACTTCAGGTAAATTAGCCACCGCAATATATTTCGAATACTTTACCTGACGATAACCCGATTTACCTTTTGTTATCAACGCTGCTGATAACAAGCACTCGTTTCTTCTCCCCACCAACGCAAAACCGCAGTTTCTTTAGAAACTATCCCCCTCATCCATCTGTATGTTTTAGCTTCTTTTGGATTGCGTAAAATCAATCCAAATGTGCCATATATATTTTGCTGTCTCGAGTAACCTGAATCGCAATTTTCAGACAGTTATTACGCAGGATGTCCTGAGGGCAGACCGTGTCTAAAATTCGGCTTGATATTTTTTTTATTTTGTTTTTTTTTTCTTCATGGTAGCTACAAATCTGCACATTAATTTATTCATTAAACTCTGCTCTCTCTCTCTCCTAGAAGGGATCTATTGTTCAGGCCCCAGTTGTTCAAAGGCCGGATAACTTTATCCGCTGGATAAGGCACTCTTCAGCGTCTAACATATACTTCACGTTAAATGTTGTCCAAGGTCCAGATTTTAAAATATATTTATCCCGATGATTGGTGGAAAATTGTGAAGCCTTTAGAATGTTAGTAAAAAAGTGCGCATGCTCAAACATATTGCCGACACAGCGGCAAAATGAGTGTGCATGCTCCGCAGATTTGTGATTCGAGCGAGAATCGACCACGAATGCTCCACTTCAATCGCCAAATTCACGCCTGTTACCACAATATTTTTTTTGTTGAATAAGAAATGTGATGGAGGAAGTTCGAAGGAACCTTTCCTGAAAGCGGCAACCTTATCTATTTTGATTTGGGATTATCCCCGCGAAACGAAAACAAACAATGAGAATTTTAAAAATGCCGCCATTTCGCCGCGTAAGATTGTTCACGAGTGACGAGCATGTGCACTCATTTTGCCACTTTGTCGATATTGCCGACATTTATTGGTAACTAAGTCTATTAGTCGTGTTCTGTTTATTCCCTTAGATCTAATTCTTCATTATTTCTGGACCGTCCCAAGGGGCGCATGCTCTCCACATTAGCTGCTCGTTCTTTCTATGTTTTTGCCCCCACACTGTGGAACAACCTTCCAGCAAATATTCGGGAAATTACATCACTTAGTAGTGGCTGTTACTCCGCTACCCTCCCCTCGGTAGTTTAGACACTCTCCCCAGATCGCGCTCGCTTTTACAAACCAAGATGGCGGCAGCTCCATCGAAGCGTACCAGTCTCGAAAATCCCACGGAAAAATAGGGGGGCTGTGAACAGTCTATACTAATAGCTAATATTAGTTGTGTTGGTTTCTGAATAAGTCGATTAAGAAACATATTAAATGTGTTTCCATGTTTGTTCCAAACACGTGTGATTTTCAACTCGTGTTTCATTAAAAAAAAAAACCTCGTGTTTCTGACTTGACTAAAGAGGGCTGTTCTGGTTAATTGTTATGAACATCATGAATTATTAATGAGGGTAATAAGATAAAATTTGACATATCTTTTTTGTTCAGAATAAGAAGCTTTGCATTGTCAAAATGTAAGGCTTACTGTCATAACACTTGCGTCAATCGAGAAGTAAACACAGATAATCTAAGAATAACTTTGATTGGCAGTTCCAGGGTATGACTGTTCATACCAAGAGCGTCTCTTGGAGACAAGTGACGTGATATGAATACGTTTGATTTGCTAAGTAGTTATTTAATGGATATGGTGAAACAAATTTGCATACCAAAGCTATATCAATCAAAGATCCCCGAGACTAACGAAATTTGTTGGCTAGACAGAAAAACAGGTTTTTAGACAGTTTACCACTAAGCAGCACCAGTATTACGTGCTCAAGGACAGCTAACATATTTGGAAGTGTTTCGTAATTACAATGTTTCGTTAAAAGTGTTTTGATGACACACGTGCATCAAAAGACCGAGCGATTTGGCAACGAAGGGTAGGTTAAAGGTCCATTTATGTCTTGGCTGGGTGCCCAGTGGAAGTTTCCTTAACCAGACAACGAGTCTGACAGTGTTCAAGAGTACAACATACCACTGAGTTATAAGGTAAGTATTGCTAGCTGTGGAATCAAATCCTTCTGTTAAGTTTTCGATTGCTTTTACAAGCTAGTTAAGTCGTGCATTACCAGGGTCCAGCTAAGATCGCATCTCTGCATTATGTTAGGCTAACTTTTGTCTGCAAGATGCACCTAGCTAAGATCGCATCACTGTATTATGTTTGGGTAACTTCTGTCTGCAATTGAGATGCATTGAGATATAAGCACAACGAGTTAGCTCGGAGCATTCCTCTAGTACTCCATAGCGCTCGGTTTCTTTTCGTAAAATGTGACAAATTAAATAAGGATACTTTCCCATGTTGAAAGCCTACCACAGCAGTTAAAATAAGTTGTGCAATGCCTGGTGTCGTAATATGTTAGTTGTCTATGTTTTTGAAAATGGCTCGCGCAAACACATACACATTACTAAGGAACTCAAGACGAAATGCGTCAACAATGAACAAATTTTAGTGTTGTACTTTCCACCTGGAATGTACTTTGAACTGACCTTATTCGTGCAGAGTAAGTGAAACTGAAGCAGGAGGTGTTTCTTATGCCAATTTGGACCTTTAGGGTAAGGCTTTCTGCACTTGTTTTACTTTTTTTAATGGCGGAAGAAGCAAAGAAGGTCGTCGGGTCTCAGCCATTTTTTTGGTGCATTAATTTCGCTAAACACACCAGACAAGAAAAACAAATATAGTGCTACAGGCTCTCAGTTCATTTCTTTAAGGGTTTAGATTCGAGCACGCACTCACTGAATAGAACAGTAATATTTACTTCAAAATGGACCCCAGAAAGGGCAAATTGTCCACCTGATTGAGAAATCAGTAAGCCAGTTTGATTGTCTTTAGAACAATTAGCTACATAGATGGGCTTGAAAGTTTCTTACTGTAGCAAAAGGCCGGGCGCGGGTCTTTTTCTAACGCCGGAAGACTGGAGAATCATACCACTTCTCTTCAAACTGAATACTACTTCCGTCCATTAGAACAGACCACAATTATTTTCTAAAGCAAACTGTCTGCTTCCTAAGGTCAGGTCACATATTCTTCAGAAGTGTTTTTTATTACTCGCAGCCCACACGTCTCCGTATGTTTGCGCTTTGTTCTCGCAATATTCAAATCAACTTAAACAAACTTGTTATCACCATCATTGAAAGTGCTGTGTACTGAACATTTCTTCGACAAGTTTCCTTCCAAGTGCTATCGTAAAGCGATAGTATAATCTTGACAAAACAAGCGACAGTTCAACTAAGTTTCCTTCCCGCGGTTGTTTCTGCATTTTCTTTGCCATTAAAATTAAACAATTAACAGTTAGCTTTCGTTGACTTAGTAAAAGCAAATAAAAAGCTTCAGACGTACGTGGAGTAATGCCATCATTTTTCGGCTTCTTTCAAGTCAATTTACTTTCACAATTTACCAGTTTTCAAAAAGTTTAATTGCAGTTGGCTCCATGTTGATTCAGATTTTAAGAAACAATGACATAAGTCCCGCATTCCTGCAGTTCGGCGGTAACTCATTCTTATATAAGTTTGTGAATCCCCTCAAGATAAACTTTTCATTTTAAAATAAAACTAATTATCAGCGCTTAATTAAATCATGGCTACAAAAAGGTCTCTTCCTTCGTGAAGAAACTTAAATTTATGAAGCAAAGAAACTAAACACATTTTTACCAATCATGCGGACTGCATCTTGCGACCGATTTTCTTTTCCAGATTCAAGTCTGACAATTTAGGTATGACGATAACTGATTTCCATTTGATAACGCGATTTTCACATAACTGAAGAACTGTTTATCTTGTCGAACAATGTAATTGCGTAGGTAACCCACTCCGTTGGTTTAATCTTTTTTCAAGGCCGGGCGACACTTTTTCAATGTCGTACTTAAATCAAACCTCTGTATAACTTCAAATAACAAATGGAATTGTACAAGATTGAGTCGTTGCTTTTTGCTACAGAACAAACATCTGACGCAAAAAAACAGAGTAAACCTCAGGGCCCAGTTGTTCAAAGCCCGATTAAGCTAATCCTGGATTAACGTGAACTACTTATCGGTAAAGATTCTTCCAAAAGATTTTTGCCCCTCAGTTTTGGCTTAGACGTTTTTTTACCTTTAGCTTGAAA
The DNA here is from genome assembly GCF_977016875.1 of Pavona decussata. Classification (NCBI taxonomy): domain Eukaryota; kingdom Metazoa; phylum Cnidaria; class Anthozoa; order Scleractinia; family Agariciidae; genus Pavona; species Pavona decussata. The sequence goes on from NW_028145742.1 coordinate 456,462, forward strand.
TTAGGGTTTAAAATCACTTTTAAAGAGAGAGATGAAAACCTCGATTAACTTTGAATCGTAGAATAGCGTTAATCGGCTTTCGAACAACCCGGCCCTGGGCTTGAACCAAAAAAAAAAACTGAAATCAAGCAGACATCGGCTATGGCCGTGTTGGACAGTTAGGCAGGTGTTTACAGAAAATTCGATTGTTCCTTATACCCCTAAGGATTCAAAGCGACACCAGTTCACTTAAACGCCAATGTCAGCCCTCCAGTGCAACTGCAGCCAGAGACCTTTAGAAAACAAGTGTTCGAAACGAAAAGGATTAGCTAACATCATTCAAAACACCGACTGCGTCAAGTTCGTCGCTGAACGCAAAGAGCAAAATCAAGCTTTCTGGGATATATTTCTTTTTCGTATTTCGCTAAAAACTCGAAGTCAAACTACTCGTACTATAATCTAAAGGTGTCTTATTTTTGGGAGGCGACTGCTACTTCTGTTAAGCATGCCAACGTTTCTTTCGAATTCAGCTCGACTAAGTGTTTCAGTGTCTTTTTAAGAAAGAAATTGCAAATTTTGTTCCGTAGGTTCATTTACTCAGTATTGTTGGTGACAAGTTCCAGATAAATGAAGCCACTAATATCTTTATCATACTAAAATCAGCATTACAAAGACAAATGAATATCAACTGCAATGCTAATTTCACAATGTAGCAATCTTTTCAGTTAATGTAATGAAAACAAAGACTCCAGTGCACTGACACTATTCCCATAAGTGAATTGAAGCTGAAAGCCAACAACAGTCACCATGAATTCAGGTTGAGTGTAATCACTTTTCATTGTCTTTAGTCTCTTGTTCTTTTGTAACGAGGAAGTTCATTTTGATACCCTTGAGAATTTGGGGTAGCGTCCTTACACGCATTGCACGTTTAACCAATTTGTTTTCATCGCACGTTTAACCAACTTGTTTTCATTTTGTTCGACATCAGTGTAAAACTTTATCAATCCGCTACTATTCTCAACAACTAATTTTTCCCTACACAGATTTCCTTGAGATCGGCTCCTGACTCATTGACGTGAAGTTTTCCTCCTTGTTCTCCCTCAGCGGTGAGCTCTAACAAAACTCTTACAAGCAAATCAAGATCCAGCTCGTTATTGGTTCCATCAACAGCTGGATTTCAACATGTCCGAGGTAATAGATCTGGAAGATCTGGACTATGACAGTATATACCGCCAGGAAGGTGATTCGGAGTACCTCAGGGCATCAACGCCGCACTCCATGTTGGACGGGTATGTACAGACGACGACATGTGATCACTCTCCGCTAGTCTCCAAGTAGCGACAATTGTTTGAGCATCTGAGTGGTGAAGATATATACACGCTTGTGGCTAAGGCCCGTACTTCGATTGAGCCGCCGGAATCGAATTCTATGAATTAAGTTCATGTAAAGTACGGCGTGTGAATCAATAGGTGGATTGCATTGCCACCATGTTGGTGGACAAAAAAAAAAAGAAAATTCGTTGATATAGTTTGCATAAAAGTGGAAGTGTAACTTCCAGAAGAGAAAAATCTTATTGTTCCTATCCACCAACATGGCCGCCTTGACATCATATGCAATCCTCCACAGTCAGATCGGTCGATCTAATGCGGATCGGCGCAGCCGTGGGATAACGACTGTGGATCGGCTTTTATTCAGACGCCGTACTTCACATGCACCGAATTAAAAGGAGAAACTGACCAAAATTCGCAATTTTCTTCAGTCATAGTATGCTTCGGTGAATTAATTTCGGCTGAATTGTGAAGTATACGGCGTCTGAACCGGGCCTAACTTAATCATCAGGCTTTGTTACGTCGGCTTCATGATGAGATATTAGGCGAATAAGCAACAAACGAATTCCTAGATGTAGGCTACTAAATTTCGCTTTGTTATCTCAAGCAAGAATACATAGTTGAGCGACAAGCGAATCCCGGTCAAAACCCACCTCAACACAAGTTTCCGAGCAGCAGACGATTTCGTGCTTACCGGTGAGTTTCGCTTCTCGCGAAAAAGGGAATACTTTTCATTTAAAGATTAAACATAACATACTTTTTGTTTCTTTGATCCAGGAAAACAAGCCAACTGCCACAACCACGTCTGATAACGATCAAGTCTTACACGGAAATATGTATAGAGGCTGGAGAGTGAGTATTGCGCATGTTCGTGTATGTTTGATGAATCGACCAGTGTAAGCCGGGAATGATGCAGTGTGCTATCCTCTCCTCTTCTTCCTTTTCTTCCCCTAATATCAACTCCCTTGACCTTCTCCCATTTCAAAAAGAGAGCCTTTTTCCAAGCATTTTATGCACACAAGTAAACAAGGTGTTATTTATAAAATGTGGGAGGAGATGGGATCTAAACGTTAAAAATGTGTTGAAATCCTTAACCCAGTAGTCTTTTGAAGTTTTGTAGTATTCATTGATGTACGCTGTGTACCTTTTTTTCAGTTCCACCGGGCCAGAGGATTCTTCTCCAAAAGTAAACCCAAAGTTCAAGACAACAGACCCCAAGTTTAAAGAACCCAACAATAACACAAGACTAGCAGATTCAACACCAGACACAAATCGAAAGTTCTCGAAACCCAAGATGAAATTCCCGAAAAGTAAGGATAAGGTGAACGTATGGACAAGACAAAACAACGTGAAAGTAAAGAAGAGAGATCGGGCGCCATGTTGGTTGGTGGTGTTCGCCTTCTGCTGTGGTGTTAGTAAGGAACATCAGTGGTACAGCTTGTTGGGAAAAGGTGGGTTTTCCTGACTCAAACGCATATTTAGCCTGTGTACCAGACGTCGTTGAGAGGGAAAAGGGAGGGGTCACAGCGAGCTTAGGAGGGAGAGGGGGAGGGGCACTGTTCCCTTTTTTTCTCTTCTCCTGATTCGTTAATTACCCTGACATGAGATATTAACTAGCATTTTTTTCTTCGGCCAAATTTCCCTTCACTTACGCTCTTGTTGGAATTTACAGGGAATCAAATTCGCACTATCATTTATTGGTCGGTGAGATTTCACCGGTTGTATTGGTAACTAGGGAAGGAAGGGAGGAACAGTATTTTTTTTACTGACGAAAACTTTTCTTCTACGTTCCTTCTGTACGACTGCCAACAAACTGCGAGTTCAAATTCGTATATACGGATAAATCCCACTACCAATGAATTACAGTAAGCAAATTACATCACATAAAATGGCTTGTATCATTTTTCTTTACGCGGGAGGCTCAGAAAATGTAGTCGAACAAAAGCGTTTAGTTGCACTCTCTCGCTTTTTGTCCAACACTTTGCAACTCTTAAATAAAAATCGTACGCGGTACATTTTTTTAAAAGAATTTAAGTTACCATACATTTAAACTGGATAACTTCTAAACCCAAGATGGATGCCGAACTGAAGCTGGGTGTCATACGAATGGGTAGTATACTTAACTTGAGATAACTGAGACCTCTGACTAGGCACTCCTTTTTTCCGGGGAAGTGGTAAGGAGGTGGACAACATGTACAATCTATACCTTAAAAAAATCGCTAAGGTACCCGGTACTATACTGATCCATTTGTCAGATACGAAATAGCTTGCCACTGAAAACGAGACAAAAAACGTCGTAACCAGGGCACTTCGTAATCTCGTACCCAGATCTCCCACGGTCATTCCCGAACCGACGACTGAGATCGGGGTACGAGATTAGGCACTTCGTGTACCTAAAATCCGCGGTTTATCTGAAGCTTCACAATGTTTTATTTTCCTCTCAGGTGTGTTCATAGCGTTCTTCATGTCCATTATATACCTGGTGGTCAGCTTAGCCGTTCTTCCGTTCCTCATTATCGCTGCTGCGGTGAGCGCTGTGTTCTTTGGTGCCGGGATAGTGTCATACTTTGCTTTTTCGTCCAAGAAGGTTGGTGTTTCATTTGACGAAGATGGCGATGCGTCTTGTCTTGGAACAGTTTGGGGATCCTGGGTCTAGCTGAATTTTCGAAATGGAAATATTTCCAGGCTCCACTGTGATGTGCAATGAAGCTCAGTCAAGAAATCCTCTCAACATGAACAGCCATTTCTTTTGTGGATTACAAACCCTGTAAGGAGCAGCCCTGCTCTTAGCAATTACACAATCAAATAACTCAAAAATTTTACCAGACAACTAGAATATGAACAAATTAATATATTCTTGCCACCAATCGTCGATGGTTTAAAAAGCGTCAAACCACAAGTGATGTATACATAAAATATTGCTTTTTTGTGGCGAAGAAAACTTATATTAACTACGATGATGTTGCACGGAAAAGGGCGACTAGTCTATTCGTAAGGACACTTTTAGCAACGGTCTATACTGTATATTGAGCCCGCGCCCACCTGCCATGCCCAGACTCCCACGGACAACGAAATAAGAGAACGGAGACCTGTACTAGGTTCTAGATGGTTGTTATCACGAGGATGTAAAAGCTGGAATGGGCAGAAGCGTACTTGTGAAGCGTCATTTATACAGTGCATCTGAGAGTGGTTGCAACTACCATGCCAGTGAGAGCATAAAGGTGCGCTCCACGGGGTTTGCATCCAACATTGAACAAGATTTTTGTCTTCAAACGGTCTTAGCAGCGCCCGCCTCAGCTGACACATGAGAATCAACGGCCCCAAGCTAGCCTCAAGATGCCGAAGTTTTTAACACAACTGGATGAAACAGTTTTAATAGCAAACGTATCACTGCGTGTAAGTCATCGAAGCTCCTTTGCCGTAAGGGATCCATAGTGTTGGGGCTTGGAAACGTTTTCTCGAGCAAGTGTAATACAATAGTAAATTGCCCCCTGAAGGTTCTAACAATTTCAATGTTTAAGTGTACAAACCAATTCTAGGGAGACGTTTGGACTGCATTTCTGTCATGGTTAGGTCAAAGAAAACGTTTCAGTTTGACGAGAGGAAAAGAATAATTATATTTATAAGTTACCAGCAAAAAAACAAATTGTTTGGCACTTCTTTTATAAAGAGGTGACCAGTATTGTATAAATATAAAAATGTTATGGGATTTCATTTTGCATTTTGTTTTTTGTTTAATTTTTTCTCCAGTTTGTTTGTTTATCGCGACACGAGGGCTTTACAATGTTAATGTTGTTCGTAGATTTGTACATATTAAGATAATGGTACGTGACAAATGTTTTATTTGTTAATTAGAAAAAAAACTGTTTTAAGGTTTTGTAAATTAACTCCAATAACTATTGAACGAATGAAATTACAAGTATTTTGTACGTTTGACTAGTAACGCCGTCTTCGAATACCTAGACGTTACATTAGCTGTAGCAATTAATAGGACTGAAATCGAAATTCCTTTCGAAAAATTGAGGAACAGATTGTTTGGGATGATTAGATTCGGGCTTGAGGGAGATTCGAATTTTGTTCTATTAATTTTTACTTTGCACTAAATACATTCGATCCAGGCAAGGAAGGGGATCGTTTATATTGATGTCTTTAGTTTACATTCACATTCTATAGAGGGTCTGTTATGCGGATTTGCGGGATAACATGTCCCTTATAAAATTAACATAGGTTGATCTCTTTTTTTTATATTTGTCTTACGATTGGCTGGAACATTCAAACAATCTGAATAAACTAAGTCAAAAAATGAGACCACCGAAATTCGAAAAAAAATTGAGAGAAAGTTATAAACATCTTCTGGCTTTGCATTGTAGCCATTTCTAAACTAAAATCAGAATAGAGCAGTTCCCTTATGACTGTCGGAAACCAAATCCCAAATTATCTGCTCTGTTCAATGAACCAATCAGAACTCGAAAAAGAAGCGGTGAGTGACAAGCGCAGAAAAACATATGTTATATATGATAAGGTTTTTCTGGATTGGTTGAAAAAAAATCAAGTTCGATTTCATCAAACTGATCGATCAAATCAGCCGTTGAATACGTTTATTTACTCACTATTTATATTCCAATACAGCTACCCTTCAAATTAAGGATTATAAGCAGAGCGTGGTCAGTAGCTAGGATACATAAGGTCGGTCGGACACCAGGTCCCTGAATACTTGTGGGTTTCCTGTGGCTCTTTAATAGCAAGACACACTTTCAAGACTCCTAGTATTCCAATCATTCGTAAAATTGTTTTCAATCGTTTTGACTCAACAAAAGCTCGATAAAACAAACCGCAATGATGTAATAATTTTAATAGCTTCAACAGTTACTTAAAAAACTACTACCCTGATTGTATTAGGAAGTCATAGGAAACCCTCCAGGACCACTAGAAAATCCGTGTCTTACAATGTATTAAAGGGGAAGTATCATGAGGTTTTTGGTATCTTTTGTTAAAAATGATGAAATAAGACCTTCAATCAGCTGCCAAATAATTCTAGAATGATTAGAGGAAAGAAATCAACTCAATTCTTGAAAGGAACAACTCGTGATCTGTTCTAGCGCATTTTGGAAACAAAAATGTGAGAACTTGAAAAACATTAGCCTGACATTTTTCAAGTTTCAATCCATTCCATCCTACTCTGTCTCTGGCCAGAGGCACTAATCGACAGTTTTATTGCATTGGGGTGATAATTTATAGCAAACTTGACAATTATTTCATTGTTTCTGCTGACAGACAAACATTTTTGGGTTTTGAAATGGCAGCAAATTTGCGTGATACTTCCCCTTTAAACAGACTGTTCGACAAAATGCTTATTGTAGCCGGTTTTCCCTTAGGATATGAATAGTGGAGTATTTGAGCTGTCGTTATCTTGGCAGCAGCCCAGCGGGTAACAAAGGCAATAACAGATACCGAACAGGATAATGAACGGCAGCAACAAAGCTCCAATAACCAAATAGAACAGGAGAAGGATAAGAAACCAGAAACAACCTGTAAAAAACACAAATAAAAAAATTCCCTTTTAATTGTTCGCTTCCTCACTCGAAAACTTAAATAATTTCCTTTAAAGTGCATATGAAGCAAAATTTATTTTTGCGCAGTCACAAAATATCACGTTTGAAATGTAAGATTCCAAAGTTTAAGATGTCTAGAGTGAAACTTGGCGTTTCTACAAACGCTGAAAAATGTGGATAATTTGGACATGAAAAATGGTTGTTCGAATCGCGCAGTCAAAATACCACGTGACAATGTCCGCTGACGTAATGTTGGGTACAATATGGCGGATAGTGCGAAAGAGAAGGCTAGAGGAGGGAGATATTGCGTTGCTGAGGACCCTAACAATAAAGATTTAAAAACAGTAGTTAAACCCCTACGGGAGTTTATTGAATGCATCAGTTTCCTTCACAGTAAGAAATCCGCGAGCGTAAACAAAACTATTGACCTCAGCATTACTTCACAAGAGGGAATTTCGCAATAAACTCGACCCAGTCTCCGGACCATTTTTCAGGTCAAAATGGTCCAAGTTTTTCGGCGCTTGTGAAATCGCCAATTTTCATTCTATACAACTCAAACTTTGGAAACTTACATTTCCACGATATATTTATAACTGCGCAAAAGTAAATTTCGCTTCGTATGCACTTGGTCTGTATTTCATCGCTACGATCGCTGTTAAAAGTGCACAGCCGCCTTAGTGTTTGCTGGAGAGATGGCAGTGCTATAACAGAGAAACAGGACTCTATAACAAAAACGAAAAATGTCCAGCGTTTGGCAACTCAAGCAACTTACACTGCGTGAATAACAAACCGGACGGTGGTAAAATGAATAATTCACGTGTATATCACGTGTACGGAGTCATACACTGAAGTATAAGGACCGACGTACAAGGTTGTACAATTAACAATTATCCTGAGAAATCGCGCGGAATATCGCCTGATACTTAGCCGACGAGGCCATAGGCCGAGTTGGCTAATCCGCAAGATCGAGCAGGATAATTCAGTGTTTCATTATTCAACAGATTGATAATAAGGCGCAGTTGTATTGCAGAAAAGCTGGAGACGATCTTTCTTTTGCCATTTTTCTCCCCGACAAACGAAATTACGTATATCGCAGGATATCTCTTGTGCAAGGAGGACGAATATCGAGTATACGATAACCATATTTGGGCATTGTTACAATGTGTTGAATAATAATGACAGTATCCGTTTGATTCCTTAAACTTCTGTATACGGAAACCTGGTACAAGCGTATAAGATCCGTATATTTTTGACATACCTTGACCTATACTGATCATTATAGACTTCATTATACTTCATACCACGTCCTTCTATTTTCTGTATACGACTTTGTGCACGACCTGAATAAGGGACCTTATACCAATAATTTCATGCAGTGTTGAAACGATTTCCTCTCGTCAGCACTGTGTTAGAATTTTTAAAATATTAAAATTTTGGAGTCAACTTCGTTTCCTGTCGCGTGCAGGAAAGACGAAGACCCTCAAGCGAGGTTTCTGCGTCAGTGCTGCGTCAACAGGTCACAACAAGTTGCTTGGTAACATCGCTGTTCAAATAATACCGCTTTCAGGTAAGAGGCGGAAGTCTCATCGTTAAAGGGATTTTTTTCTGATTATATTTAGTGAATTATGGAACGTCAGCAAGTTCCTACCTTTTCCTTTCAACATGTACCATTCGTAATCACTGTCGCAGGCCAAACAGCAGTAGTCCGTACAGCTACGCTCATCTCCATAGTTTATAGCAGTGTTTGGTTGGTACCGAGGTGCTGCTAAGGCGGGCCGGTGTGTATACCCACTAAAATAACAATCAAGATACTCTATTATTTAAGTCCCTGCAGTGGTCAGTATCGAATTTCTCAGCTCCTTCAGGGTTTATTGCAAAAATTGGCCAATGAAGGCCCACTGGGCCCCCTTCCGGCTGTAATTTTAGAGGGCGGTTTTTCAAATAAAGGAGCCCACAAAAAGATATTTGAGCTTCTTTGTACAGTCTATTCACGAACAACTCGAGAAAGTGCAGAACACGAACACAGAAACAAACGAAGAAGAGAAAGACAATTGAGACAGTAAGAGGCTGTAAATTTCGAAGTATAGAGCGGCGGTCACATCAATCTTATCGTCAGTGATGTTTTCGAATACTTTATTTCAGAAAATAAGTAATGTCCGTGGGCACAATTTTGTGCGCCCCATCTGACACGCCAACGTAAATTTTATAGCGGAAATCCCACGCTCTAGAATAAATCCTGCTATTTTTAACATTTCTATTGTCAAACAAACAGTTCATGAAAAAAAAAAAAAAAAAAAAAAAAAGGAAAAGATCACAAATATGAAATTCTCGATGTTCAATCAAAACTCTCAACTGGTATTGAAAGAAAACATTTAAAACAAAACATTTAACAGAACAAATTATGGAAAATACTCTACTAGGGGAAAGATAATTAAAATCTGGAATGAAATACCAAAGACTATCAAATGCTCTGCATCTTTAAAAATCTTTAAAACGAAAATCAAGCAATTTATATTGCAAAAGTGATACTGACATAGATCTTATATTTGTAAATTGATTAGTTAGCTTAGCACAACATTAATTGCACTGGTTAATAACTTTTGTATATGATTCCAGTCTCTTATACCATATAACAAAATTTAGAGTTTTTTTAGATTGTAACAACATAATATACTTGCTGTATTATTTCAATATGGGAAATAAAGTCATTCATTCAAAGCAATCGGCGTAAGAACAGTTAGGAGAATTAGGATGCATTTTGATTATCATTATTATAGTTATTATTATTATTATTTTAAAGTATAAATCAATGAACGAATAATACTGTTGTAACTTGATGAGATTTTTTTCCCTTATCTTCAAAAAAAAATTGTGCTTAAAGAGTCTTTTTTTAATCGAAAAGAATTGTAAATAAGTTTTAATAGCTCTTTTCTCCACTTTTAACCTGTAAATAAGTTATTATTTTATATTTAAAAAAATTATTATTATTATTATTATTATTATTATTATTGTCATCATCATCACTATTATTATTATTATTATTATTATTATTATTATTATTATTATTATTATTACTATTATTATTATTATTATTACTTTATTTTATTTTTTACAGCACGGTAACACAAAACAGACATATGTAATAGATTGGAAGTGATTTACCCAGCTGCCTCCACTGTATTAACTTGAACTGCAACAACTCTAAAAAGCAAACACAAAACAATTTGCCAGTTTTGTAGACAATACAACATAGAAATGGTTATATTTTCAAAAATCTTTCCACGAGATTCTAAATAATCAGTTCAGCTTACTAATAATGGAATAATAATGGAAATGTTGATTCCACTTGTAACCTGGATGGCTGTGTTTGTGAAAGCTGATCAGTGCAATGCAAGACTAATGCGTGAGCTTATGTCACTGTTTTTAATGCTTCAGTTATCTGACCCCTTGCCAAGTCTCGCTCGAATCACTTCAGTCTGTCAGTTCAATCCCTTCTATTACAAAGCACGGAACGACAAAATATTAAAGTAAAAATCGTCAATTTTACCACGCTGAGTATCATAACAAATAAAGAGCCGAAGTTCAGTTTTAAGCGGCAAAACACCCCAGCGTTCAGGTAGAAATTGTACGCAATTCCTTGCAGATCGAATACAGACAGAATCATTTATTTTGATGGCACTTTGCGTTGAGATATTTGGTATAATTCGGCGAGTCGCCTGAGAAAAAAATAACCGTTACCCACCAGTTAACTTCCTTTTACGTTTGCGCTGCTACTAATTTTGTTGCAAGTGATATACAGCGGCCCTGCAATGTCGTGTGAGCTGCCAGAGCTCATTCTGACGAGTCGGAGATCATGTGACCTTCGCACGAGCAATACTGTCCAAGTGGCGAGTTACTTTGCCGAATTTCCATGACTTTTCATGCGTGTTTCACAACAGCACTCGGGACAAAACCTTAAGACGGACGAGCTGTGGTGATAATGGTGCAAACATTCCTTGATTCTCGTGATAAATTACGCATTAGTTTAGGTATCATATCTCACTTCCGCCTTTTCGCAGAAACTACTGTAGCTCAATTCAGCCCACTGTTTACCAGCTCAAGTTCTTTTGGTCTTGACCTTATGAAAACACAATGTTTTCTACGCCTTACATGTAAGTTACATGTAAGTATCTGTGAATATAGATTAAAGTGGTCATTTAACAGACTGATGCATTTAGTTAAACACTAGAATGCGGTGTCCGGGAGCAGAATATTTGAGAATGAGATTCATTATCATAAAACTTACAGCCTTACCCTTCATCCGTTGCAGCCAGAAGTGTTTTCTTCGTAACGTCAACACCTCCAATCCTGGTACGTTCTTCCTGAACAGCAATTATCCCCTCAACACCTTGTCCGTTGTTCATTTTTAGTTCAAAAACTCTCAACTCGTTACGGTTTGCTTCGCTCCAGTGCTGCGTCACGTCGGTAGCGATTTCATTCCCAGGCTCCGAAGCGGTCGAATAACGCCACTCCTGGCGTGACAACAGACAAGAAATGAACCCGGTCTCGGTGAGTCCATCGGGTTTGACCAAAATCTCTCGTTTTGTTTTACAACATGCAGGAGCCAAATCTCCTTGTTGTTGGCTGTTTGACAACAAGGCAGTTTATAGGTTAGCATGATTTTGCACTCAGCGCACGCTAAGCGGATCGTTGCCGGGCAGTTCAGTTACACGTTTTAAGATAACGATAGAGATTGAACGGTCTCTTAAATGCTCAAAGATTTGGCTTTTTATTCTGCTCGAATTCTGATTATCGCCTCATTTTTCAGCAGAGAAGGTGCCTCTATGGTCAGATTTTTTATAAAAAAAATCTCGAATGCTTCAATTTACATGAATATCGCCTTTGTACAGAAATAAATCTACCTCGGAAAGGTACTGCACCTCAGGTGACAACAGAAGAAATAAAACACCTGCTTCTTCTTTCTTATTGCAAATTTTTTCCAAAGTACTCTCTACTCGCCAGTTTTGTTTTTAAAGTGCTAATTGCTCGCAAGAAAAACTCGATCAATGGTCGCGCTCGATAAAAAACATCTGTGATTATACCTCCGTCGGTAAAAGTACGCAACGCATTTTTAAATAACGTCGAATCAGTATAACGATATCAAGCGACCACCCTTTATTAAGCCGTCGGTCGTCAAAGTCCCGAAAATTACCTCCCTTAATCACTGTAATTTTGACCTCTGTTAAACGGTTACCAACGAGCCAACGTTAAACGGTCCCAACGAGCTGTTTCTACGATTGTATTGATCTATTTTAAACGGTCACTTTGTAAAGGAAACCCCTCAAAAATGGTAACAAATAGCGTGCCAGGCAATTGAATTTCTAACGACCAACGTTTACTGGTTGTAGCATGGTGGCGTAATGTTTTATTTGTCCGTTTCTATACCATGTTCTCCTTTGTCATACCATTTAACCGTGGCAGTTTCTTAACCAAGCAAGTGATTTTGTGAGTGCTTTTGTGCATAAAATGTGCACTAAGTTAACAAATGTTACTATAAAATTTCGTCTTAATTGTGTTTGACATGTATTTTTAAGCGGTCACTAAGAAATTCCCCGACGGTGACCGACTGTAAATTCAAGCGCTATCACACTGCTAGTGAATTCGAAAAAAAATTACGTCTTTTATTCAACCCTATCGAGCTGCAAGTTACGTTCAGACATTAACGTTAATGTTCAACTCCTTACAACACATAGGCCCTATTTGTTTTCAAACTGATAAATCACAAGAATTAGTACTTGTATTTATTCGAGTTTCGTAATCAGAACACTTTAACCCTCTCACTCCCAAGAGTGCAATATGGCACAAGAAGTCATTACGTGCTAATATTGGGTCAATTCATATGAAATTTGGACACCAAACAGATACTGGAGAGATCTGCACAATGGAAGCATAAAATCTCACCCCCCTCCAACATGAGGCATGATTAACCACCCCTCCATTTTTTGTAACTTTTTCCTCTTACACTTTTAAGACCAAGTCAATATTTGACAAGAAACTATGTACTGAGATCTGCAAATTAAGCTATATTTTAGGGGTATACCCAGTGTATACGAGAAGTGAGGTGTATTTTAAGGTTTTTATTTTCTCGTTTTAAACACTTTTCATTCTTTTCTGTTACTTCCTTTGTCTTAGCTGGAATGATTTGTACAATGCCCCAGATAAAACCTTTTAATTGGTGTATTACAGTTGGTGTAGGGGTTCACAGTTGCTGTTTTACAAAAATACGACATTTCCCAAATAATAATAATAATAATACAAAATAGTACTAGTAATACAAAAATGCTACCTTTACTCAAAGTTATTTTATTTATTTTATTTATTTATTCACCACGACATACAATCATAGAAAGTTACAGTGAATAATAGACTAAGATCTTACATAAGTTTAGAGTGAATAATAATAGTAAAAAAAGAAGTAAGAAGTGGCGAGGAGACCGCAAGAGACCCCCGGGCTAATACTGAGAGGTCTCCTCGGATATATGTTAGGACCGTAAGACTAGTAAAGACATTGTATTTAGGTTTTTTAACATTCGGTGGTAAGACTATAAAGACATAACAGAGTCGGACGTTTCATGCAATTAACTGAGGAAATCAAGAAGCTTTCTTTTGAAGGTGGATAGACTAGGGGAAGACGTAATCGAAGCCGTAATAAAGGAGAATGGTTATGAAGCCAAACAAGTTTCTTTGTTATGTAGATGTTTTTGTTAGCATTTTTGGCCTTTACCGTGCACAAACTACAATAGATTTTGAAATGTGTTGGAGCAACTGGCCAATAGAAACGTTCCTGTTAAAATATTCAGCTGTAGTGTGAACGTTAAAACAAAGGATTGTGCACGGTCGCGGCCCTTCCAGACCCTTCCAACCTAAATTGCAGCACCATTGTTATCAACCAACTTTGAACATGGCAAGGCTTCATAACCAGTCGCTCAATTAACTATGCTTTACTGTAGCATTGAGATAAGAATTGACATAAGAATGGATACACTCGATTGCAAAAACGTTGACACCTAAAAAGCATAAACCGTGAACGATGAGACCCAATGGCTTTATGGGTATAAGTGTACTAAATTTATGTGCATAATATTCTATTCTCGTGCGACGGTTGATAACCAAACTTGGTTGCACGTGGTGAATGATGGAAACTGTCCAAGCTTTCCTTAAAGTGTCAAGTTGGCCAACAAGGACCACTTTTTAAACACTACCCACAAATCCGTTGGGTCTCATCGTTCATGGTTTATGCTTTTTAGGTGTCAACGTTTTTGCAATCGAGCGTATAAACAACGATGTATTGTTGTATTCCATTTTGTTGTTAACACATCGAGAATCTCCCCCAACGTCTAAAAGAAAACCCCTATGGTGTGGCCATTCATAGGGGAGCTCTTCATTTAGCACGTTTCCATCTGTGCATGGATGAAAATAGCCTGTTCCAGGCTCCTAGAGAGACGCGCGAAGGAGCCTGGAACAGGCTAGGATGAAAAAAAAAATGGATTTACATGAAGAGCAAAACTAAAGCAAATCTGAAGCAAACGCCACATCTGCACAAATTTTGCCTTAGTTTGCTTCATCGATTTTGCACTAGATTTGCTACCCATAGCCACATTCGTTCCAGGTTTGTGCTTTTGCGCAAATATAATGCGTTCGCACACATTTTTATGGAATTTACTTATGGATCAAATGCGTTTTTGTTAAGCTTTTTTTTACATGACGCAAATAAGTGAAGGAAATGGAACTCAGGACAAATCTAACACACGTCATCAGTCGTCCGAGCAAGCAGCTAAACATGCCAAGACAAGCCACGCAACTCCGAAAAAGAGAACAACAGCTCCAGCAATTAGGTATCCCAGAAGGAGTATCAAAACCCAGCAAATACCTAGAAAATAAACAAAAGTGATTTTATAAACTCAACGCCAACCAGACAAGATGTTGTCCCATTGTTCCATTGTAAATAAATAAATAAATAAATAAATAAATAAATAAATAAAAATCAGATTTACTCAAATTGGAAGCCCGGAGAAGACCCTACAAAAGAGCAGATCACATCACCTTAACCCCGCAAAAGAATCTCACTCAAAAATCTTAATATCTCTGGGATTTCAACAAGGGTGTGTCTTTTATGAGGTGCCAGGGGCTTGTGGGATTTGAGAATGGTATAGAGAATATTACAAGACGGCGCGAAGATATGAATTTTACTGATTTTACCAACAAAGGCAGCGAGTGAGTAAAATATTGTTTTTAACACGAGAAAATAAAATTCATATCTTCAAGCCACCGTGTAATTTTCTTTTTATTATATAGACAAATCTATCTTTCGCCATTTCTCACCGAATGTTTCCACAAACAACCGTGAAAAAGCGGGAAATGACGTCATCAATATCCTCTCTAGTGAGGATACGGAAAATACGCCACTCGGGTCCTGGATGTAGTTTCGTATGAATTTTACGAGTGGTGTATTTTCCAGTAAAACACTCCTGTCTATACAATAAAATAGGAAAACAACTGCTTGAAATGGAGACCAACGTAAAAAATAGGGATTCTGCTGGCCTGAATTCGACGTTCATTAAAAGCTACCATCAGTGAAAAGAAAAGAAACTCTCGGTCCCAAGAGAGTAGTTGATAACTAAAGTGAGAACGAGAATATTTCCTTAGAGTCCTTAGGCTACGGGGATTAGTTTGTAAAGAAACTGTAGTGCTGTGTCGGTGTGAAGAAGAAACAAATGTTTGGTTTATCAACAGAGTTGATAACTAAAGGTAAATTATACACTGTAAGGAGATAACAATGCTGACCCTTCGAACGTTAGCCCTTCATCAAAGCTATGGGCTAACCAGCTCGAAACGTCAGCCCTCGAATCTCTTTACGGTGGCAAATGTACATAAACAATAGCCTCCATTTGGCGCGAAAATATGCTCAGATATTTGTCAGCGGACATTATCTGTTCCGAGAGCGAAGCTCGAGGAAAACTGTGAGCTTCGAGGAGCAGATAATGTTCAAGGACAAATATCTGAGCATATTTTTAAAGCCAAATGGAGGCTATTGTGGTTATTATCCTTCAAATAGTTTTTCACAACATGTAGCAACGAGCTTGAGTATTTGAACATTTCGTTTAAGAGCAGTTTACCGTCAAAAACGTTTAGAGCGTATGTTGTTTTTTAATACTACTTTATCGACCAGCAGGTTTATCTCTTCTTCTGTCACAAAAGCAAACCGTTCCCCCATCTTGACATTAATTTAATTTTATCATTAATATCATCGGTTATTCCCCAGTTTTAGTTGGGGCATATTCGGTCACGTGAGGCGTTTAGACCAATCGCGCGCGAGCGAAAATATTTGATGGATTATAACTTTAGTTATCAACTCTGCTGATAAACCAAACATTTATTTCCTAAGGCGTACGTCTAGAGATCACATAAAGAAGAATTTCTCTCAAGACTTTCTTCCAACATTGCAGCACTGAAGCGGAAGAGAACAGCTTATGCTGAGTCAGACCTTTAAAGTGTTTAGATGCTAAACAGGTTCTTACCTTTGCCATTTAAGTTGTACCAGTCATATTGGCTGTCACACTCAAAACACCAGTCCACCCAGGTACGCTCCTTTGGAACAATAACCACGGGAGGAGGAGGAGGCAATGCTGGTTGTTGGATGATTGGCTGAACTGTCCTAAAGCCGGTGATAATCAAAAGTGTTTCATAATGAATCTCTTTACTGAACTTAAATTGGATTAATGCAGTTAGAATGAAAATAATCTGGAGACCGCCCTATCTTTTAGCCGTATGATCTTCTCCAGTTTATACAAAGAGTGTTTGTAAAATACTCTTTGTATAAATCACTGCAAAATCTGCTGTAGGTTGCACCGTGGACATTACCGGCTTTTCCTAGTCAATTCAAGCGCTTTAAGGAATATGAAAGATGGGCTGAACATTTTGAGGAGGTGCTAGTCAGGGAGGCCCCAATGAACCCAATTGAAGAGAACGAAGTGGAGGAAGACGAAATTAGCGAGATGGATACAACAGAGATAAGGGAAGTAGAAGTAAGGGAGGCACTGAAGAAGACAAAGAGTGGAAAAACACCAGGTATAGATGGCATTCCAGCGGAGCTGTACAAAGCAGATAGTGATGTGGCAGTTAAGGAGCTGACAAGACTGTTTGATAAGATATGGCACGAGGAGAAGGTACCTGAACAATGGAAGAAAGGCTTGATAGTAAAAATACCCAAAAAAGGCGACCTGAAAGAGTGCAAGAACTGGCGTGGTGTGACATTGTTACCTGTGGCTAGCAAAGTAATGGGCAGAGTCATCATCCAGAGAATCCAAAACGGGGTAGACAGTGTCCTTAGAAAAGAACAAGCTGGGTTTCGAAAGAACAAGAGCACAGTAGACCAAATATTCATCCTCCGTAACATCATAGAACAGGTGAATGAATGGCAGGCGACACTTTATGCACACTTTGTCGACTTTGAAAAAGCTTTTGACTCAGTACACCGCGAAGGACTGTGGAAAATCATGAAGGCCTATGGGATCCCAGACAAGCTGATAAGAATGGTGAAGATCATGTATGAAGACTTTGAATGTTCAGTACTAGATGAGGGAGAACAAACAAGATGGTTCAAGATCACAACTGGCGTTAAGCAAGGATGTGTCATGTCAGGTTTCTTATTCCTGCTTGCTGTAGACTGGGTAATGCGAAGAACAACAGAAGGACAAAGAAATGGCATCAGATGGAACTTTACAACTACACTTGAAGACCTCGATTTTGCAGACGATATAGTCCTTCTCTCATCAAAACACCAACAAATACAGGACAAGACCAACCGACTAGTAGATAATGCAGGGAGAGTGGGGCTGAAATTGAATGCGCAAAAATGCAAAGTGATGAGAATGAATGCACGAAGAGAAGACAAAGTAATGATTGGAAGAAAGGAAGTTGAAGACGTCGAAGAGTTTGTATATCTGGGCGCGACTGTGACAAAAGAGGGTGGTGGCACGGAAGACATCAAGAAACGTCTAAGCAAGGCACAGGGAGCTTTCTACAACCTCAAGAAGATCTGGAATACAAGGAGCATTGGTCGGAATACAAAAATCAAACTGTTTAAGACTCTGGTACGACCAGTGTTATTGTATGGATGTGAAGCATGGAAATTAACAGCTGCCGAAGAGAAGAAATTGGATAGATTTCAGTTCACATGTCTAAGACGGATATTGAGAGTATGGTGGCCGCAACGCATGAGAAACGACACAATTTCAGAAATAACAGGCGTGAGAAAGATAAGTGACGAAATACGAAGGAGAAGATGGAACTGGATTGGCCATGTGCTTAGAAAGGACAGGAACGATGATTGTATGGTAGCAATGGGGTGGCAACCCGAGGGAAAGAGGAAAGTGGGGCGACCTAAAATCACGTGGAGGAGGACAGTGGAAAGAGAGTGCAGACAAGAAAGGTGGACCAGCTGGGCTGAAGCCAGGACTGCAGCAAAAGACAGGACTGGTTGGAAAAAGAAAGTTGCAGCCTTATGCGCCTCATGGCGCGGAGAGAACTAACTAACTAACTAACTAAGTAATATATCAAACACGAGAAAGCGTGTTTCATCATCAGATATCCAAACACTGAGAGGTAGGTTGAAAAAACGAGGTGCAGCCGAGTTTTATTGAATGACTTCAAGGTGTTAGGATATCCGATGAAACCCACTTTCGAGTGTTTGATATGGCTTCTCAGATGAGAAATCCAAGGCTAGAGTTGGAAAAATGTTCAGTATGGTAATAAGGAACACATATCCAAACCACGGTCACAGTAGTGATTTTCTTTGTTTGCTCTTGATGAATTTAGTCTGAAATGTCGGCCGTCTCCTCCCCCTATTGATGAATTATTCATGAAGTTGATTTCCAAACCTTGACGGTCTCGAAAATTTAAAACGTATTTCCTTGATCCAAAAAGGATTACCAGAAGATGGTGAGTTTAAAAATCGATCAATTACGTCCTGAATTGCACGCTAATGATATGCATGAACTACTAAATGACAGACATCACAAAGTGTTCCCTGCCCTAAATTCTTACTAAAACACAAATAATTCTGGCAAACATTACGCAATATGAAAACGACAAAAAAGGTCGGTCTTATATAAAGTATCCAACATCAGGGTAAGGTGCATTTTTGGACACTGAACTCGAAGTATAGATGGACTATGACTTATCTAAAAAGGAAGTTATAGCAAAGTTATTAAAATTAGGGAGTCCTTACCTCACGGTCTCCACAGTACGAATTTCCGTTGCATTGTAAACAGTACTGAAAACAACATTTGATAACTGATTGAACGTGAGCACTCGTACAAACTCCAGTATTTCATTAGAATATTGAAATGAGAAAGTGCTAACATGGAAACCAAACTTTATTTATTCATTCATTTAACTATTAATTTTTTGAATCGTAAGGTAACAAAATATATATTTAAAAAAAACAGTTTAAGTTACAAGACGAAAACAAAGGAAGGGAAGGGTGAGGCAGAGGAATGACAACAGGAACGGTGTCACGATCGACAACTGGCCCCCAATAATTCCCCCTATAACCAACAAAGTTATTGGTTTCGAGTTCTGATTGGTTCATTGCAGTATTAAAAATACAAAACTGAATGCAAGGCTGGCACTACGGCAAAGGGCAGATTTATTAGTGGCCAATATTTCGACTAATAGAATTAGCCTTCCTCAGGGCCAGAGCTATACTGAAGGAAAATACAGTAATGGCTCCATAATTAAAATTTGAAAAAATACATGGAAAAAAATGATTGGCTAATACATGACATGAAGACAGCGTACTTGTAAATATGAAATAACAAAAATATAAAAGTGTATAATCAAAGGCAGAAAGCATTAACAGTATAGCTAGCCTTGCATTCAGTTTTGTATTTTCACGTTCAAGTGACGCCTGACACGAGGTCTTTCACAAGAGAGATCCGGCAAAATTACCAGCACGTTTAATTCCTGCGTTGTGTGGACCTCTGCATTCAAAAGTTTTTCATTGTATTGCTTGTATCTCTCTTGATTGCCAGTGGATAGAGTAATTGCCCGTTCCAAAGTTCAAATGAAGACTGGGGACGTGTTTTTAAATTTTCTTTTAATCAGAAATTGGAGTCCATCACAAAAAAGATCACATTAAAATTAGTCAGATTACTAAGTTTGAGGTTCTGTCGTTACATTGCAACCATGCAAAAGGCTTTCAAAACTCGGGAAAATTAAAGAAACAGGATGGATTTGGGGAGCGCTATCTTAAAATAAGAGGCATTGGTATGGAATTTGGGCGACATTTGACAGGTCTCAGCCTGGTTACTATGCAATGAAACATGACCAAACTTGGTAAAATTAATAATTTTTATGTGATCTTTCTGGCGATAGGACTCATTTCTTCATATGACGCAATTTGAGTAATGTGTAAACTAGGGCCCAGTCCCTTTATGAACTGCGGAACAGGCAATTACTTTGGTTTTGGTTTTACGAATTGAAAGCCGCTCTAATAGTTATTGTGATCTGATTACCTCCCAGGCAAGCTAAGTGTGGCTGGCTGTCTGATCACGGCCTCTCTTTGCACAATGCTACAACGCAAAGTCGCACAGCGGCATCAGTAAATAATTAAACAAATCAATTTTATAGCTATCACAAGCAAAGAGCAAGTTGTTATATTTGATTATGTAGAATCCTGTACACGTTGGCAACTGAAAGCCAAATTTGTTATCTTATATAATTTTTAAAATTCATCCATTCTGCTTCTATCATGACCTTTTGAACATGGAAGGCCATAATGAGGGAGTGTGTGAGCCGGCTGCTAAAAACTAATAACACTAATCCAGTCTTCAAAAGTTGGCCAAAGTTTTGTTGCTTCGTCGGTTTTAAAAAAGAGAGAATAAAGGTATTTAAGGGAATCTATCTTCATTTATATTGTTCAGTCCAAACTGAAAGACTTGAAACAACACATTGAATCAAAACGTAAAAAAGTTAACATTGATAGACATGAAGTCGTAATAAATGCATACTGATATAGACTTTTGAAAACCACAGCTCTAATTAAAATTTTGCAAATCATTTTACTACTTTAACTTGCTGTTTTTAAAAACATTCTGATAACTGAAGATTTTGACAAATATTAAGATGAAAATTAGCAAGAAAATCCGACGTTTCGACGACTCTTAACCGATCAATGAATATCCAAGGTAAACGTGTTATAAGGGCAAGTACTGGTTTGTGAGAATGTAGATATTCCCTTAACAATAATGAAATAAATCAGGAACGGTTTGACAGTGCAAATATATTCAGTTTTTAAACAAAAAGTTTTAACAAATTGATTTCATTTTGCCGTGTCTGCACTCTGATAACGCCGGTACAGATGGCGTCAAAACATGGTAAGAACAAAGAAGTCGGCTCGTAGCGTGACTGATGTTCTTTAATACCACGTTTTGATGTCCTCTTAGTGTGAGTTATCAGAGTACAGACCCGCGGCAAAATGAAATCAATAACCAAGACATTTCGTGAGCGACTGAGCCGAGTCAAACACTTTCAAACAAACTGTTAGACTACAACACACACACACAATTGTGATCCTCTAAATTAGAGTATAATACGAAGGAATGTCCCTAACAATATTTTCAAAACTAGCCTTTATTCTATAAGGAATTTCTGACCCCAAAATATTACAGCATGTCAGTCGCTTTGCTGCGATCAGTGTGATCGATTACACTGTACTCCGAGATTTCTATCGGCGACACATATTAGGACAAACACTTCCTTCCTTTTCACATCACAACAAAGTTCTAGCTTTTTTAACCAGGTTGAGGTCACTTGCAACGGTCTTTGTCTAATTTTCCATCAGACGGTTTTGCATTCCTCAAAAAAGACGTTTGTCCGCTACTCGCCAAAACAGTTTCAGTGCAAAACGATGTTGACCAGCTCACTGGCTGGACTCTAGACTCTGACTGATCACGTGCACCCGTCACACTACACTAACGACATGGAGTTGTCAAAACGTCGGATTTTCTGATCGCTAATTTTCATCTTTTAAAAAATGTACTAGCGAAGAATACTGGAAAAATCTTTTATGTGGTAACTTCGTAGCGTCACAAAATTAACTCCTTTTGTATTCTGACAGATAAAAATGTCGTTTGAGAGCGGTTATTAAATTTATCTCGTACTCGTGGTGTTCAGGCTTCAGTTTCCGAGAAAGTGAGGAAATGAATGACGCGCGCAGCGAACTGAGTGCATACCTGCATAACTGATAGAAATGTCTTACACTCCCAAATGACCTTGGCAACAAACCCAAACTACAACAAACCAAACTTCGACGGAAAGCATCCCTCGTGAGCTTGCATGGTTAGTTAAATTGCCTTAATAGTTGATACTTGATTTTACCCTCGGTAAATAAGTTTGCTCGCTTGAGTAGAATCTCGCTATTTCAGCTATTTGTCCTATTTCGCAACGGCGTCGATTGCAAGCTGCAAACGGAACACTGTTTGACCTGTTCGATAGAGCTTAGAGAGCTCGACTGCACATTAGATAACAGTTTAGCAAGGCAAATGAGAACTGAAACGTTACATCTGATTTACCGAATACGAAATCAACAAATAATGTCGCTATGAAACTGGACAGTTTTTCGTAAAGTAACATATTCTCACTACACAATTTGAGGTGATCTCGTTCCACAAATTTTCAACAAAATTTGCGACAGCTGTGCTTTACACTACTCTAAGTGACTGAGGAAAGTCAGTCGACAAACACCACACTATTCCGTGGACATTAATAACTACGGGGAATCTGATGACCTGTAGCTCTGTTAAGACGGCGAGGTAATTAGGTCTAATTTAGAGTAAACAAAGGGAATTACTTCTTGGCATAGCTAGATACAAATTGAGTGAGTTGGCCATGCTTGCTTGAGTTCTTCAAAGCAAGATGAACGGTAGGCTAACCGATACATCAAGGGAAATTTTAGTGACAAGTCTATTTGAAACAATTTCAGTTTCGAATAGTGATATATTTGTTTGCGCCGACTAAAGGAATTTTCATCACTTGCTCTGTCAGTCTGCTTCCGTGTTTTCTCAAACGGAGCGTAACCGACCTACATCAGTGTATACCAACAAAAAACCATTCAGGCTTTGTCTGCTAAGCTAATTTTTATCACAGAAAGCATTTAGTTTAAATGAAATAACTTTCTAGTAGGAGATAACGTATGATCAAATGATCAGTCAGTATTATAGTATCAATGTCACACCGTATACTAACCCTTCGTCTGTAGCAGCTATCACTGTCTTTTTTGCTACCTCAACACCTCCAAACGTGGCGCGCTCCTCACGAACAGCAAACATTGCCCCTTGTCCAATGCTCATTTTAAATCTTGAGCGATTTCAGATACAGTGTTTATTAACCGCCTCACCGGTATTCCTTTACGCGGCCGTTAAAGCTTTAAGGGCTTATTGAGAAGTCGCAATTTCTTCCTGCTGACGTAACAACGTAGCTATGGAAACTAAGAAGTACTTCGCCAAGGGACGAAACTTGATAGGACATGGGTTTTGTTGCATTTTATTTGAGCTGGCTCTGTCGCTGGTTTCATATAGAACTGCTACACCGTGCTGACGAGTTCCAATAAGAACGAAACAGCAGTCCACGGTTGCAGCCCTGTTTTGTCGGTTTCTGTCGGGTTGCTGTCTCGCAAAGTCAACTCTTTCACGTAGTATCAGCCTTGCAGTTTGTGTTACAGTTTATTTTTGGCTGATTAGGTCTCTTGTAGATCCTACGTCAACTGACAGCATTATCGATCGCGGTCCTTTGCAGTTTTCACGACGAAAGAAGGACTGGGTAACGGCGGCAATGACTTCAAATGGCCCCCGGGCCACTATCCCAACAACAATGTCTCTCTGACGCACAAAGATACCAGCACCCGACACAGAAAATCTGGATACTGAATAAAAATAGTTCGCTGGGTTCGAGACACATCAATACAATGCAAAACTGAGCTGAACCACTAATCTGCCGTTCCTATAAAAACATGTACTGCGTCCCACTCTGTCGTAAGCCCCGTTCAAGCGGTTTTAACGTTTGCTTCAACATGAGTTCATCGCTTTGGTAGCCAAATGTCGGGGGCGTTTGAACAAGTAGTTCAACATTGTTGAAAGTGAAAAATTTTTTTGAAAGCTTGTTGAAAGAGTACTGTTGAATCAGATTTAAGGACGCTGCCTAGTAATACCGAAGTATTTGTGTGTGGTTTATGACTATGTGGGAAAAGCAGATCTTAGCAAGGGCTATTGGATTCCAAAATAAAAATTGGGGGTAGCCACGCATTTTTTAGAGATAATTAAGCAATAATATCTCTAAAAAAGCCAAAATACAAACCAATGTATGAGATTTCCCCCCCCCCCCCCCAATTTTCTTTCGAGAAACCAAAAGCACCTGCTAAGTTCCACTTTCTCCGTATATTTTTAAACCGCGCAAAAATATTCCTGTATTAGCAGGCACCACCCATAGGAAACCTGAGTATCTCGAGATGGGCAGAACGTATGCGCAGTAACAATAGTAGGCACCGTCCTTAAATTGGTTCAAACTTTCATTCAACAACTATTAAACATTATTTTTGCTCTCAAAATGTTGAATGGCGTTGAAGCCGTTTGAACACTCCAACATTTGCAAACATCTGTGCAACGTTTGTTGAACGAATGTTGCTCAAATGTTGAAACGTTTCCAAAGAGCCTTTAACTGGCATGTGAAGTGACAGTTTTTAAACTTCACATTGGAATACTCACGATTAACCAGCTTAGACAAAGAGTCTTAATATAGGTTACAGCTTGGGTGACCTTGGGTTCTTCTTTCCATCTGTGAAAATCGTTTTTTTTATTGGCAATTTAAATGTCAGTTAAGTTTTATACAGTTGTTGTATATTGATTACTTAATCATACTGAGTTGACTTATAAAATATAAATTGTATTAAAGAAGAATTCTCCATTTCAAGACCTTCGAAACATTGCTGGGGAAACAAATATGAGTTTTAAACTCTTCAGCCCAAATGTCATCAATTCTCCTCACCATTTTATTTGTTAGGGTACAGGTTGGGAGAATTTGTTTGAACATGAACATGTTCTATCTTTGGTGATCATATACTTTTTCCTCATAACCTACTTGTTTAAGGAAGTAGTGATAATTTAAGGAGAAACTTGATATTCATCACCATTGGGGCTTTTAGAGTTGACATCCCTTTATTTCCCACAAACTTTTTTCAACATTTGCTGTTTGTATGGACCTTGCAACTTTAAAAAAATCGCTCCTTAGTAATGACTTTGGCCATTTGATAATGACCAGTGAACGTAAATGTACGGCTCTAATTTGAATCATTAACTGAGGAGTTAATAGTGCTAAAATATTAAATGCTCTGAGTGTTTCCTACCTATGTAAACCCCCTATATGGGGGTGGGTGGATTATGACCCTGTATATCAAAACATGCAGCTGTTAAATTATAACAATTAAAAATCAGCTAAGACTCCCTGTTCTATAGTTACATTGTTCCACCCATGTAGGGATGGCTACCAAATATAGTTTCATCCATGGAGTCTTCGCCCAGACATGCAACACTTGCCCCTTTGCACACCAGTTTTTTACCAAAATGATACTCCTGTCATTCTAATAGCGTAGATTGTGTGTATCAGGGAACGTCCTCGATAAGGCTAACCCCTGACACCCCCTGCCAACTTTCACGCATTATGCATGAGTCTCACGGCTGCAGAAGAAAGATATCGACACACATCAAGGACACTTTCTCACACCTGACTCAGAAATCCGGATGAGTTGCTCCTTAACATATAATTAATAACAAAAATTCAATTGAATTTCCACAAAAAAGGCGCTTAATGTTGACTTTGTGTCCTAACTGTATCACAACACGTTAAAATTTGCGCAAAAGCTTTCAAACATCTACAATCGGTTCGAATCGGAAGGGTTCAAAGGTCGTTGGAATATCTTCAGACATTTTCGGCAACGGTCGGAAGTCTTCGGGAAATTGTCGGAAATTCTCGGAAATGGCTGCATGTGACGTTTTCGGAAATACCGGTCATGACGAGACGAAAATCTCACGCATTTGACTCAGAAAAAGTTGGCTGGACAAAAACTGTTGTAGTTGTTGTTGTCGTCGTTGTTTTCACATTAGCTTACGTAACACATGAAACAATTATTCCGGAGACAACTTAACATTGACCTATTGCGACCTTTCGATCCAGTGTTTGATTGGATTGGAAAAATGGAGTTCGACTAAATAAAGTTTTCAAAATATATCCCGAAATAAAGTTATGTTACTCACGGTGGAGTGGTCCTTTGTCTTTTCTGTCCGTTTCTCCCCATGTATTTGGTGGATAAGGCGTGAAAAACACTCCATTCCGATTCAGACAACCGACAACCAAGACGAAAAGCAAGCGATTTCTGAACAAAAGGCGCGGGCGCTAAGCCAAGCGCTTAGCGCCCACGCCTTGTGTTTAAACGCTTGGTTACCAAGACTTAACGAATGCTGGCGGAAATCAAAATGGAATGTTTCTGTCCGCAAAAAATATGGGGAGAAACGACCCAAAACGGCAAAGGACCACCTGATCGTGCGTATTAAGCTATGCTCAACCATACTCTATTTTTCCAATCGCTTTTGCCTACGGAGTATACAAAATGACTTTGGAAACGAGCTAACTGTCTGGCAAGGCTGCGCTAAAAGACACGATAACCAACGGCACCCCATTTAGGCAAAATATTTACATTGTTGTCTCCTCTGTTCTCTGATGGTGTAGCGCCCTTTTAAAGACAATTTTGTGTAAGCTAATACTAACAGATTTTGATCTGTTCGGGATGTTAAGCTGAAAGTTTACATTGCACAAAGTTTTAAGAAACGAATCAAAGAGCGTCTGCGAAGGATCGGAGGCTACTGGATGATGAAGTTTAATATTGTAAGGTGCACGTGGAAACAGACTGAATGGTTTATACCTTATTACTTACAAGGTATTTAGAATGATTCAAAGCCGTGTAACAAGTTAGAACGGTTTTCAATCGAGTGTCGTAAAACCAAAACCAAAGTAATTACTCTGGCCAATCACAACAGGAGCAAACAGCGCAATGAACCAATCAGAATTCAAAGCAAATTCATGTAACCGGCGCCAAGCGCGGGAAAACGCATGCGAGCGAGGCACGATTGGTTTTGGTTTTACATCTTATTGGTTGAGAAAGTGGCGCGAATTTTATCAACCAATCACAGAGCGTAGTAATGCAAAACCAAAGCAAACACGCAATTACTTTCGACACTCAATTGAAAACCGCTCTAAGCGCAACAATTATGACAATTATACTGAATTATAGTAAGGCTGCAGGCTCACTGGAATTGAGGTCTTTAAACGAAGGGTGTTTCTGGGTCTTTGGAAAAGTATTTTAGCTTTGAACTATCCAAAATGAAAAACTATGAGATCTTGATTAAATGGCGGTGTTAGGGGTAGAAAAAAGACAAGACATTATTATTAGTCGTTGTCGCTACACTTGGAACAACACCAGAGCACATATCCCAACACAGCAATTGGCAGCACAATGGCCAACACCACCAGATAGAACAGGAGAAGCAGGAGAACCCAGCAAATGCCTAGAAAATAAAAAAAAAACATGTTATCATAACCTTACCAAAGGGTGACTGAACTATTAGGGAGCCGGTCAAGCAACGACGACGGCGACGACGGTGACAACGCCACAAAACAAAAGGTTTAATGAGCAAAAACAATCTCTCTTCACGTGCGTTTTACATTTTGGTACATTTCTATGTCGTCCTCTTCAAAACAACAACGTAAAACGTGAAATGATCACATTTAAGGTTTTGTGGAGAACATGAACGCACGACGGTGAATTTTTCATTTTCTTTCTTAACTTGAACGCCATTCCTACCAATTTGGTTCCTAGATAGTTCGCCATTGTTCTAAAAGTTGAGAGAGTTGAAATAATCGCGAAGTAGCACAAATGAAATAAAGATATATTTTCGGGTGACGTTTTCGTTGCCGTTGCCGTCGTCGTTGCTTAAGCTCCCTAATTAACTAATGTAAGCCGCTCGCGCTGTGGAACGTTCGAAGGCGACGATTGAGCAGAACTGACGTGTGACCAATGGCGAAGCAGTTCATGCGATCGTAATTGATAAAAATAAGGAAAGAAATAAATCACTTTATTTAAGTACCATTAACAAATCGTCGTCAGTTTTCTATGGTCTAACCATAAAATGACATCATAAAATATTCAAAACTCAAGTGCGGCGAGTGGTTTCAATGCCAAGTTTTGAATATTTTATGGTGTCATTTTATGGTCTGTAAGAGTACAGACCATGGAAAACTGCTGTCGATTTGTTTTTTACAATAACATGGAAAAAGTACAAGCGGAAGTAACTATTTTTGTCGTTGAGAACGCGCGGGTTAAATTTTTATTGTCTGTTCTCTTACAGACAATAGCTACGAGCAAATCAGCGCGCGTGAATTTTTACCGTTATTGTAAAAATAGATTAAGCGCATGCACAGAACACTTATTACGATAAAACCATGACGATAGCACGAAAGTGTTTCATCAAATACCACTGATTCTATTGATTAATAAGAGAATTAAACATCAATGAGTATTCACTGTCAAGCGACACAAGTCATAGCAGTTCTTGATACTCGGTCTGCATACCAAGAAAGAAAGGGAGAGACAAATTTGTGTCTGAACCGCAAAGGGGGAGAGCAGAACGCGATCGATGGAGAAGCGCGGAGGGGGCCCTTTCTCTCTTTCTCCTTTCGCGATCAAATTAACTCGCCCTCCAAGGTTTAATATGTGGTACCAATTAAGGCAATACTTCATGCAGTGCAAGATTTTACCTTTTCCTCTCAAATTGTACCAATCGTACTCGCGGTCACACGAAAAGCAATAATAGCTGCAGTCCCGCTCAGGGGGATCGTCGATCACAACGGGCCTGGGAGCAGGTAACGCTTGCTGTTGGGGGTAGCTTGATAGTGCTGGCCTTGGGTTAAATAAAAAAAAAAAATAAATAAAAAAATAAAAAATAAATAAATGCTTTGTTTATAGTGGAAATGCACTTAGCTACCCAAAGCTAGTTTACAGGCATTCCACTCAGAAATAACAGGAAACAAATAATAATCAAATCAAACATAACATGTTAAAAATCCCAACTGGCAGGAGGCAAACCAACTGGCTATTTACAAGCGTGGCCGAGGCGGGGCTTGAACCCGGGACCTCTGGATTTCAAGTCCGGCGCCCTTACCACTGGGCCACACGGCCTCCTTGAGGTTGTTGTTTCCAGAACTATTGAAAATAGAATCAAAGCTTATCTCTCGGCTCGTCAACTCCAGTTAACAAGAAGGAAAATTTTCCGACTTTTTAAAGGGGAAGTATCAGGCAAAATTGCTGTCATTTCAAAACCCAAAAATGTTTGTCTGACCAATCAGGTTAACAACCAGACACGTATATACCACCTACTGACGTTCCACAATTCACTTGACTCTGAAGATGACTTCCGCTCAGGTTGTCGAAACGTTAGTCAAAGTCACCACAAACAGTCCTTCTCAGGACTACACTCACCCGGATGATCATAATTTACGTACTTATGAAATAATAATTGTTAAGTTTGCTGTAAATTATCACCCCAGTGCAATAAAACTGTCGATTAGTGCCTCTGGCCAGAGACAGAGAAGGTCGATATGGATTGAAACTTAAAAAATTTTAGGCTAATGTTTTTCAAGTTCTCGCATTTTTGTTTCCAAAATGCGCTAGAACAGATCACGAGTTGTCCCTTTCAAGAATTGAGTTTATTTCTTTCCTCTCGTCATTCTAGAATTATAAGGCAGCTGATTGAAGGTCTTATTTTATCATTTTTAACAAAAGATACAAAATACCCCATGATACTTCCCGTTTAACTGCAGCTGAAGTCGCGAATCTTGGCTATGTTCTTTCCCAGAAAGCTCGTGACCATTGCCCGTTCCGAACTTAATAAAGGGACTGGGCCCTAGTTTACACATAGTTCAAATTGCGTCATATGAAGAAATGAACCCCATCGCCAGAAAGGTCACATAAAAATTAGTAAGAAACTTATTTCACAGCATTCGAAGAAGTCTGCGTCTTCAAGTCTTCTCAGAACCTCTTGTTATACAACAAAAATGCAGTGGAAACTTAAATCAACGAAAGTGTAAACTGTAATTATTATGTTAAAAAAAATATTCTACCAGAAGAATAAAAAGTTTTCTGAATTACCCGCCAGCTGCCTGCACGGTATTTATCTCAAAAGCCACCACGCTATAAAAAGAAGAAAAAGACATTTGGTCAGAATATTGCATATAAAATTATTGTTCAGATTTTTTAACGAAGGAATAATTAATTTTCCTTTGTTGACGGAGTCCGGGTTATCGAATTCGTCCAAGCGCGACGGACTTCGATATTGAGAGCGAAAGCTAAGAGGAGCCGCTTTACTCAGAACGAAACTATGCATAAATTCTTGTACTGTTCGAATGATGAGGCAAACTTTAAAGATAAGTCTTTTTGCACCCCGCTGAATTTCTTACGAAACTAGTACGAAAAAATGGGAAAAATTTTAAATATTCTCAGAAAGGGCGAAGTTCTAGCTGTTTATACCAACTTGAAAGTGACACTAACTCTTCTTCTTGAGGAAATATAATCAACTTTTGGCGTGAACAGGTAACTCACTATTTGGTTTCGGTTTCCGAGAAAACTATGCGTGCGTCACACATCACTTCCGCGTATGGCTCACAATGTAGGATCGCCCGGGACTTCTCTATCTGTTGGAAGCAGCTGTTGAGCAATTTATATCTTAAACACATCAAGAACTGGAACAGAGCCTTGCACACGTCCAAGTATCAGATCAAAATTGGAATTTTGCGATCTATTCTTTACCCAATTACCGATATTTAGGATTACAAATTATATTGAAGGAAAGCCTTATTCAGTCACTTTGTTCGACTTCTTGGCCGTTGCCAGAGCGACAATGTATATAAACAGGTGATTTAAACAACTCCACTTCTAGTATTGTAAGATTTGTTATGTAGCTATCTCCCATTGTCGTCCATCTCCTGAACAGCGAGTTCAAGAACAGAAAGCGAAAGTGCAACATACATAACTCAAACAAACCCCTCATCCGTTGCAGCTATCACTGTTTTCTTTGCAACCGCAACACCTCCAATCACGGCGTGCTCTTCACGAACAGCAATCACGGCGTCTCCACTGCTCATTTTCAGTTTCTAATTTGTTCAACCTTTTAACTTGTTCACCACCCAACCAGCTGAAAGGGGAACGGCTTGTTGCGAAAGTGAAAGCCTCGCTTTCAGGCCTTAATGAACCGATTATTACGGCTGGTGAGGTCACATTTGATTGCAGGCCGCGGACGACTGGGTATTAGTCTGCAGAGTTGTCACATGCGTAGTTATGGAAACTAGTATGCGGAGTTGTTGCGTCATGCGTAGCTATAGAAACTAATTCTGCACTGTTTCGCATGATGCGTTTGCCACTCATTCACATTCCACCGTTTCTTCTCGTAGTCAACTGTTCGACCTATCCACCTCACTTTTCAGTCTCTTAGCAACGTCATAAGCATACAAGCATACGAGTTGACGCGAATGCGATGGAAAATACAAAACTGATATCGCCGAGGAGTTTGATATATGAATCTGAAAACTCTTAACAATTTCAGTTAACTTGTAAAGAGCAGTGAATAGAAGGGGAATTTGTTTTGCAAGAAATAGTAGATCAATATGTCTGTAACAATGCCAAGTATTTCATGTTTACAAGTCGCTTTCCTTAGCTTAGAAGATAGAGAAGAGTTGGAACGTGCCCAAATCTTGACCAACGGGGTAAGAATTAGACTGAAACATATATGTTTTATCAATCAAAGCATAGTTAATCAAAGATGACAGTTTAATTAAGTCTACGTCACGCATGACAAGTCGGTTTCCGAGAATGACTCGGAAATGAAATTTCGAATTCTTCTTTGTAATGTCCGCCATTTGAATGGAATCTTGAAGATTTCTCTGCATGGAAATGTTTCCGAAAAAGACGCATTAACTGAAAAAAAAATTCAAAATACTTCGAAATTAATTGTTATTTTTGAAATTAATACTTTATACCGTAATGTAAAGAAAAAATCATGGCTTTGTACTGTCAATAAACTGATTGCACAGCCCGTTTCAGGCTACTTATAGGAATGAAAAGTTCAGACACACCAGTGTAAAATAGTCGCCATTAGAGAACGGCTAAGCTTATCAAAGGTCACCTTTATATAAAGGTTTTATCTTATTTAAATAAATTTACGAAAACGGGATTTTATTTGTGAGAAGAACCATATATGAAAAAATACCATAACGCTTGTGCTTTGTGCGAACAAGTTAATTGCAGGGTTTACTACCAACATAACTAAATACAGGTAAAGACAATGAAAATAACTTGTTTGAATTTCATATTTTAATTACGAGAAATAGCAAAAAATACTTGATCAACACTGAGGGCATGGTTGTTCTAAAGCCCATTAATACTAATCCACAATTAAAAATTAACCGAGGTTTTCATCTCGCTCATTAAAATTTTTTTTAAAAGCTAATTATAAGCTAGTGGTAAAGTCAAAATAGAGGACCAAAAATCCTTCTGAAGTGTCTTCACTGATTTGCTGTAATTAAACTCGAACTAAAGTCCACCCTAAAGGGGCAGTGTCACCTATTTTTAGTGTCCCTGTGAATAGCCAAAACGTATTTTTTGCAATGGAATTGTTAAAATAATGATTTAGTTTTGTTAACAATAACCCTACTTAATGCACAGAAACCACCGTTAATTATGTTTGGCTGCAGATGGCCGGGATGGAAATGGATTGCACTTGAAAAAAATGTCTTCCTTGTGTTTTAGAGAAGTCGCTGAAAGTTTAATAAGGTTTGTTCTTGCTGGGAGAAAAAAAATAATATTTTGTTCCCGGTGTTGTAAAAGCAATTTCATGTTCTAAAACGTGTTCTTTGTCAAATATTTGAGCAGTTTTAAACAAAATGCATCAAAATCGCCGTGACAGAGCCCCTTTAACTTCACCCCGGATTCGCTTAATCGGGCTTTGAACAACTTCGAAAGCCAATTAACGCTAATCCGCGATTAAAAATTAACCGAGGTTTTCATCTCGCTAATTAAAAATGTTTTTAGAAGCTAATTTTTAACTAGTGGTGAAAAAAAGTCTGAGTCAAAACTGAGGAACAAAAATCTATTTGAAGAGTCTTCATTGATTAGTAATTAAACTCGAATCAAACTTCACGTTAACCAAGGATTAGCTTAATCGGGCTTTGAACAACTGGGCCCTGGGTCCAGGACAATAATCAGTCGTCGCTGCAACAGGTAAGACATTGATGCACCCATGACAGAACAACAAACGGAAGAAGAATAGCACCGACGAGCAGATAGAGCAGAAGAAGCAATAAAACCCAGCAAATCCCTGAAAAATAAAACAAGTCAAATATAAGAAAATACGAAAAAAAATATGATGAATGTTTATAAAGCAACTTTTGTGCTGAACCAACCTCGTTCTCAGGGCTTTTACAAATTTTTAAGGGAAAACCCTGGGGACGAGGCTGGTGCTGAACCCGATTAAGGAAAGAAACCCAAATGGATGATCATATCTTATTTCGAAAATAACAGATAGATAGATACATAGTTTAGATAGATAGTTTATTAATCAAAAACCTTGCAGCCACAGGCTGAATTACGTTTGATTCACAATAAAAATATACAAAAATGAACGAATGACAATACAGGGCTAAAAAAAAGCTAATATAAAAGGACAAAATATATAATTAAGAGAACAAAATTACATCATTGCTTTATGGACATAGTGATAGATAAAACTATTTCGAGTACGGATGGTGTGGAGGCGCCGTGTAGTAAAAGAGTGCTTACTCCTTAAATTGACTTCGCACTCATTCTTGGGAGGCAGTAAGCTATACAGCTTGTGCGAGCGATTAGACAAGCAAAGCAAATAAACTGCTGTTGTGAATTTTCTGCAGTCACAGTACCCTTTCGGAGTGAACTAATTGTGAATCGGTACACTGTAAATTCAAAAGATCTCTTTTAGCCCCCAAAATTAGGGCTGAAATGCGTAATCCCAAGAGCCGGAACGTACCTTAGGACTAAAATGATTCCGAGATTTGGCTGAAGTGATCTTCTCCCCAAATTGTGACCAAAAATGGCCCTTTAAAAGCTTGAATAAGCCCCAGGTCACCAGGGCTAAATAGGACATTTTCACTATGGCGTCATTTTACTACAACTACCAGAATCCTTCTGGTTCTTCTTTTCTCATGCTAATTAGAGCTATTGTTCTTTGCTGTCCACTGGGATTACAAAATTTGAATTTGAAAAGGAAAACTGAAATGAGCGTGCCCTCCGTTTTTGTCTTTAACGAAAAACAAAGGCCCTGCTCCGAACTACTCAACAAAATAGGTTTACCATCACTTGAGAAGCAACGCCTCGCAAAAATAATTTGCACAGTTTTTAATGCAATTAATAATGAACCTGTACCAAAAAGCATAAAAGAACTGATCGGTCTTAGAAATAATAAATACAATCTAAGAGGAAGTGACATTTTAAAGCGACCAAAGGCCAGCACTACAACTTATGGCCTTAAATCGTGGAGGTTTACGGCACCAAAACTCTGGAACTCAGTACCTGACTCAAGCAGAAAAGTGACTACTTACAAGGCTTTTAAAAACAGTATCAGAACACTAGATCTGGCAGGTCTACTATGATCGAGTGAGCTTTTCACACAATACGAATTATTGTAGTTTTTTATATCCATTTATTTCTTTATTGTAAATTTTTGTTTTACGCATGATGATTAATTTGTATTAGAAATTTAAATTTTACCTAGTATGCCATTTGATGTTTTTTAATTTGGGTTAGTTATTTTAATCTTTTAGTGTGAAATACCTGTAAACTAGCTGGTGAGCCTAGCTTGCTGGTCTCACAAAAGCTAAGCGTATTTTCACAATAAACTGCTATCTATCTAAACTGCTATCTAAAACGAAATGAATTCTGGAAGTTGTAGTAAAATGACGCCATCATGAAAATGGCCTATTGGCGAGCATTTTGGGGCTGAAACAGATCTTCACATCCTCACCATCACTGACTCTCTGAGACAACTGACACGGAAAAGAACTACAATTTACGGTTTAAAGACAACCGACTCTGACTGACATTGGACGGAGAACCACTCTTACACTTTTGTTATACGTTCAATTCGTGTGTTGTGTATACGCACCTTTTCCTCTCAAATTGTACCACTCGTATTGACTGTCACACCCAAAGCAATAATACTTGCAGTCTCGCTCTGGGGGATCGGCGATCACAACGCGAGTTGTTGGAGCGGGTAACGCTTGCTGTTGGGGGTAGCTTGATAGTGCTGGCCTTGGGTTGTTGTTTCCATAACTATTGAAAATAGAATCAAAGCTTCTTTCTCGGATTTAACATTACTTTAACTTAAGATTTTATTCATTTAATTACTTTTATTTGTACACAGAAAATCATTTATACAATTTAAACTTCATATAAAAATTTAAAGTAAAAGCAACTGGTTGATATGATTGCCGTTTGGGAGCAAAATAAGAAAAGTGCGCTTTTGCCTTCCGTTTGAAAACCCCCAAGGAGTCACACTCACCCCTGTCTCAGATTTTGAGGCAAAAGAGAGAGAGTACTCCATATAATGGCACCGCAATAACTGGAAGCTCATTTCCCATTACATTTTCTAATAACCTGCAATCAAGCCCACTTTTAGCAAGGTCCTTATTTACATAAGTCTGCTTGTTTTTGTTTTATTTTTTCCTTGTTTGTTTTCGTCTAGTCTTGTGGTCGTTGTTGTTGTTGTTGTTGTTTCCGCGGAAATAGTTTTACCAACTGGCAGGAAATTAGGACCTGGTGCTAAATTCATAGCTCTTTCATTCAATGAATACTTAAGCCAGGTTCACACTTGTGAAATTAAGCACAAACATAAGTACAACCACAAGCATAGCTTACGAAATTTCTTGTGTGAACCGGCGTGAGCCGGATCACCACAAGCTTGTGCTTGTCCTTATTTCAGAGCCGGGTCTTTAATATGTCACTAGTGTGAACACTTGTGAGATAAGCAAAAGAATAAGGATAAGAGGTCAACCATACTAAACGCGTTTAACATGAGAAGCATTGCACTGTGACAGTCTCAAAGCATGGAAATTTTACATTTCCTTTTGGAGTACACGCGATAGTAACTTACATAGACGGTTCTTAACGGTTGTAACAAAGATTTAATATCGAAACAGAAGAAATATTTTACCTGCCAGCTGCCTCCACAGTATTAAGCTCAAATGCAATCACACTAAAAGCAAAATAAAGATTCTTTTATCACATGTTGTCTTTAGCAACCAAAATCAGTAAACATGAAGACGTCTTCTGTAAGGCATGTAACAACAACAACAACAATTTACTTGAAAAACAACAGAATGAATGGCTTGTCACGCAAAATAGTTACAAAACTAATGGAGGCGGGACAAGACAAATATAGGAACACTTTAGAAAACTAACAAGAACTTACAAATACAGACATACAAAGACTTTACGAAGTAACAGATTGTAAACTTATCTTATACTTTCTAGAATAAGGTGTCAGTTGTTAGGAGACAGAAAATCGGGTGGCTGTGTGGGTGTCCTGTGGCTCGTGTAAGCCTGTGTCTTTTCTCCCTTTTTGACCCAGGTTTATCAAAGGGATTTCGCACTGTTTTCATGCTCAATATAATACTTCGAATGCATCATTTTGAAAGGATGGTGTTGCAAAATATTATTTGTTTATTTCACCACACACGTTACAAAAAAGCAAAATAAGAGTACAAAAAATATGTATTACATAGCAACTGTTGAGGAGGCCTTAGGAGAAACCAAAGGCCTTATAGAATAAGGCTTCCTCACTGCAGAGTTGTTACATATAATGTTTGAAGACTGTGAATCTTGGAAATAATATCACTCTGAAATTGGTACGCACTATTTTGAAGAAATTCAAAGGACTATCATAAAATTTATCCTTCCAGTTCTGGCAAAAGGAAAGCGCCCACGGTTAGGTGTAAGGAGAAGTGAAAGGATTCTCTTCGACCGAAAGCTTTTGGGCAGTACCTTCGTTTGCCTTACAAGGTGGTTACAACTTTTGAGTCTGTAGGTGGCATCCGAAAGTGCAACCATTCTGAAAATGAAAGCTCTATAGGACCCTATAGCAGTATTTTATGATGGCGAAGTTCAGTTGTCATACATTATCAGTTTCTCAGCATGAAATTCGATAATTTGCTTCATTTCGAATTGGGCCGTGATTTGAAAGGGGAGGTTTAATAAACCGGAAAAAAAAATTCATTTCCTCATAATTTAAGCGTTACATGATTCCTTTATCGAGCACGATTGTTTCTCGCCAAGTGGAAGTTTCTGAGAAACTTTGAATACCGTAAATTTTATGAGTCTTAAAATTAGCATATGGTGTACAATTGATGCATGAAATTTAGAAAATATGTGAAAGTACAACTTACACCAATCAATTCTAATTTCAATTTCAAAGTGAAATTTCATACTGACAAAGTAAATTAAACTTTTACTCATTTGCGTATTCTAAAACTAGCTGCCCAAATGTGGTCATGGCGCTCAAAATTCGTTGTCTCTACACAAGAGATTTTCTGCGAAATAAGTAATTTCGTGTCTCGGTGAGAAAACTGAAACAAAGACCATCTCCAGCTTTTCCGCAATAAAACTGTGCTTTGCTATCAGTATGTTGAAGAATAAAAAAAATTATCCTGCTTAATCTTGCGGAATATCCCCTACTTTTAGCCAACTCGGCCTACTGTCTCTTCGGCTAAGTACTGATCAGGCTACATTCCGCGCAATTTAGCAGGATAATTGTTAAATAGTTCTAATAATTGAAGCTCGCAACTTAGTTCAATTTCGGTATTACTATGACACTGCATTAAAACTCTAATTACTCTGTCTTTGGCAGAATCCAGCAAGACCATTGTTGTCTCTTGACGGAGTTACATGAAACTTGTCTAAAATTCATCACTTCGACTCCAGTAGCTTTAAATCCATTTCCGTGTAAAGTGACATCACGAAGAACTACCACAGTCTAACGAAGTCTCAAACTCTGAAATATGAGTTTTCGAGAATCCAGCTCTCTTTTCTCTTCTTATTACATACGACAGTTTTCGTCTGAACAACATATCATCTTTCCTACGCATGGTGCACCTATGTGACATTCGGCTTCACTTCCGTGGTTTAAAACTAAGATGTCTCTTTTGAGTCAAGCAACGAAAACGAGGTTTGAAAATATGGAGGAAAGAGGACGAATCTAAAAGAAAAAAATCGAACTCACCCCTCTTCCGTTGCAGCTATCACTGTTTTCTTCGCAATCTCGACACCTCCAATCCTGGCGCGTTCTTCACGAACAGCAATCACGGCGTCCCCACTGCTCATTTTCAGATTCTAAGTAAGCTTAACTCAAAGTGTTTTCACAGCTGTACTCTTTCCAGCAACCGTTGTAGGGCTTGGTGCCTTTAAGCTACTCGCTTGTCCAAAACGTCAGCTGTATTTGATTTCCTTTAAGAAATTTTCACGCTTCAAGTCTCAGTTGCATGAGCCGCAGTTCCGCTGTTAATATTCGGGAAGATTCCCTTTCGATCGGCTTTCGCATCGAGACTTTCGGTTTCGGCGTATGCCGGACGGAAAATGGACTCCGCACTTCTAGTTTCGCATGCAGAACGGGCAGAGTCGGGTCGAAAATATGATAACCTTACTGTTTCTTATGTTTGGTTGCAATGTTGAAAGAAAAAAGAGAAAGAAAAGGCTAAACTTTGGCAAGATTCAGACTACGTCACGCATGACCAGTATTTCCGAGAATTGAAGTGAACATTCAAATTCTTCTTTTTAATGTTAGGCATTTGAATGAAACTGAAACTACAGCTATTTCAATTAACGTTGTCGGATCAAAGTGTAAAGCTGTAAGACAAGACCTCAAGATTCTGTGGATTTTTTTATGAATAAGTTCATCAGCTATGCCTCGTCCTTCCAGTTAAGATATACGATTGGGAGCCATTTGGATGAAAAAAATGATCGGATATCAAGTGGATGAGGTGGCAGCCTCTTTGAAGATGTCTTTAAGCTTTTATCCGACAACGTTAATTGAAATAGCTGTATATGAGACCTTTAGAGTCAATAAGTAGTTCATCGTCGGTTTTTGGTTTTTACAACTCTTGCTGATCACATGATTGTCCAATGTGGCACTGGTGTTATTGGCTCTCATGGGGAGCGGGGGAAGGGGGCAAGGTGTTGTAGCGGTCATCGTATTGTGATTTTTGGAAGGTACTCCGAAAAGGAATTACTCATTTTCCCCAGTCTTGAGTCTTCACCATGTATCCGCCATATGGGCAGGCGTTCGCTCTGGAACCAAAAGTCGCCGTACCGTCTTTGGGCGACTTAAAGAGGCACTGTCACGGCGATTTTGCTGTATTGTGGTCAAAACTGCACAGATATTTGACAAAGAACCCTTAAAACACCGGGAGAAAAATATTAATGTAAGAACAAACCATAATACGTTTTACAATAACGACTTAACCAAGTTAGTACACACTGAAGAATTTTTTCAAGTTGCAATCCATTTCCATCCTAGCCATCTGCAGCCAAAAATAATTAACATTAGCTTCTGTCCACTAGTGGAGTAATTGTTAACAAAACTGGATAATTATTTTCACGTTTCCATCGATAGAAATTTGGGGCTCTTTGGCTTTTCGAGATGACACAAAAATAGACCCCAGTGGTACGCCTAACTGGCGTTACAATGCCTCCTTGAGCCCGGCATTAAGTGAAGCCAGGATCAAGGAAAGTCTGTCATTTTAGGATTATTCCAAGATAATGCAGATATGTTTAGGCATTTTTATGAACCAAGATTTTCATTGGCCACCCGGTATGCAAATTATGTTTCAGTTTCAATCCATGAATTATTATTTTCAATTGCAGTTTTCGTGCACATTAATAC
This sequence comes from Pavona decussata, assembly GCF_977016875.1. NCBI lineage: Eukaryota > Metazoa > Cnidaria > Anthozoa > Scleractinia > Agariciidae > Pavona > Pavona decussata. Next base: position 496,422 of record NW_028145742.1, read on the forward strand.
TTCAAAACTTAATTGGTTGATGAATGACTTCTCGGTGATAATCTTCGATACGAGAACGAAATACTCAAACGATTTCAAAGACTAGGATTGAAAGTACAGGAAGCTGATGTGAAATTGCATTACACCAGGTAAGTGAAATAGATAGCGGGAAAAATAGCCGTACCAATACTGATGTAAGCCAGGAATTTTGCAAATTGTTTCTACTGGCGAAGAAACTGATCAATGTGCTCAGGTAGAAACTTTCTACTTCCCTTCAAAACTATACTTCCACCTTTCCAGTGGGGAACATAGGCACAAAATATCGTCGAACTGATCGAAAGACAACTCAGTGCAAACCATAATAAAATCATTAAAGTTTGCGGTTAAATATTTATTTAATCCCAAACATGTACCTTGAAATTGTATCTGCCTACTTGGTGAAAACTTCTCCCAAATTCCGTGATCGTTTCCAAGCTGGTTATGCAGCTTCTGTTGTTTTGATAACAACTCCATGATAATTTTTTATTTCTTCTAATGTTTTTTTCTCAATCTATGGGATTTGAATTAATCTCATTTAAGCTCGATATTGTTTGTACGAATAGCTAAATTTTAATCATTGTGGCTTGCTGAAAACAAATAATTTTACTCTTTCATAAAGCGAAATTACCTGCCTTTCAATTGAATTTACAAGCTTCCCTACATGTGTAACGTCCATTTGCAAAAAGATAGTAATTTCTAGAGCTTTCCAAGTTTTTACATTACTATTTACAAATACTTTCTTTACGTCAAGGAATTTTAAAAAAGTTGGCTCAATCAGATATCCCAAAAAGCTTTCGTTTACCATTTATGTTTAACGACTTTAAATTTTTTTGACGTAGGTATTTTCTAACCTTTAATTTGTACCTCGCCTTTCTCAGTGGCACAAGAGTAATATTTAACTTACTAATTAAAATAAATGGGTTCTTGTAATGAAATCTTTGTAATGGAATCACCTTCGAGATAAGGCAAATTATATATCAAAATACCAATTCAAAATTGACTCCGTGGGTTTTTAATACAGCAGTCGTCTGACGTTGTCTGACGTCGATGGTGGTTTCTGAACGAGATTTAAAGTACGGAGAGTCGAATACAACAGTGTGAAACAATACACAATCCATTTATGAAGACTATACATACCGGTCTATAGTATAAAAACTGAGCTGCGTTTGCTTCCATTTTGATCATTTCAGTTCTTCAGCTATATCTCTCAACATTTTGCCATTAAGGTACGTGGAGATCCGTTCAAATTAAAAAACTTTATTTTAAGCAATAGCCAAACATGCAGAATCCTACAGAAGAACTTTTCGTCAAATTATAGCTTAAATAGAAGATAGACCCGAAAGAAAGCCTGTTCTGAAAAAATTCAGACTTGAACTCAATTCCAACCCATGACTTCTGCGATGCCGGTGAAGTGCTCTACCAACTGAGCTATCAAGCCAACTGGGAGCTGGTCATATTGTGAGTTCACAATATACCCGTGAATGATGAATAAATGAATATGAATATAAATATACGAAACATATATTTGAACTGCGGATAAAAGATAAAATAGAAGAAAGATCCTCGCAGTTATTTACACAACTTAAGCAGGTTGCAGACTTAAATAAAATAGAACACTATTACTGATTCATGCGATGTTATACTTTGAAAAAATGTTCTCAGTTACTTTTTAAGTCCTGTTCATCGTTTATTTCGTCAGTATTTTAGTTCTTTCTTTTTTCATTACTTTTTGTAAAAAGGTTTTCTACTTTTTCCTTTAAGTGTTTATAAACGTATTTGTTTAACATACAAGAAAGAAAAATATTGACAAATTTTCTCTAGCATTGTGGATATTTAAATTAGTGCGGCTAGAAATAATCAACAATTATTCCACGAGCGCGCGTTAGATATCGGAGCTGATAAACAGCCAACCAGGCACGTAGCACGGATGATGATCTCATATCCAACAAGCGTGGGTGAAATAATCGTTTTTTAAAAAAACAATCAAGGTCAGTAAGATCTTGCTTATTTTGTGTTTCAAGAAGACGATTTAATGTCCGCCATTTGTCGCCCATTGTATTATGGCTGATATCACATGGGCGCTAAGCCAATCAAAACTCTGGAATTCCATTATCCAATGATCATGTTTCTTTATTTCCTGAAAGCATTTTTAATGGCCGACATCTTTAATGACAAAAAAGTATGCAAAATATAAATTCTCCAGCAGACATGAAGTCTACCAATGGGCATCGAAATGCACCAATCACAGCAGACCATCGTGATATAAACGGTGCCGCGTAACCAGTCGACATCATCGCCTGATGAAGACTAGCGGTGAGCAGTCGAAACGTCGCGATTTACATCTCAAAGTGACTACATCGTGAGACAAACGACAATACACTTATTATTATTGTATCAACACGATGAACAACGACAACCTCTTTCTCGACATTGACCAGGAAACTGTGGCGAATTTTCTGACCCATTACTATTTTTCAGCTGAAAGGTCCGCTGAAACTAAGGTTCACATGACGCACAAGCCATGGGGGAAGTTGTAGAGTAAGTAGAGATATAAGAATCTGTTAAGAGATGTTTTTTTTTTACTGAGAGAGGAAGGAAGGCAGGCAGGGAGGCAGAAAGGAAGGAAGGAAGGAAGGAAGGAAGGAAGGAAGGAAGGAAGGAAGGAAGGAAGGAAGGAAGGAAGGAAGGAAGGAAGGAAGGAAGGAAGGAAGGAAGGAAGGCAGGAAGGCAGGGAGGCAGAAAGGAAGGAAGGAAGGAAGGAAGGAAGGAAGGAAGGAAGGAAGGAAGGAAGGAAGGAAGGAAGGAAGGAAGGAAGGAAGGAAGGAGGGAAGGATCGGTCGGACGAACGAACCAATGAACCAGCGAACGAACGAATGAATGTTTGAATAGAGGCACTGTCCACGGAGAGGTTCTTCAACCACCGTTTCCTGCTCCAGTTTTGTGAGTTTTAGTATCGGTGGTCTATTGCGAATCTCTCTGGTTGTCTCATGGTTGGCTGGGCCAATAGTCACTCACGCCAGTTTTTCGCGTTTTGGCATGGTTTCAGTTCTGAGTGAAACTGATGTAGACTATCTGTTTATATTGTCAGGTGCGGCACTCAAGTTGATATAAGGGATGAACAAACCGGTATTGAAATCTGGTAATGTACTTTGTAAATTATTATCCGTTAAGTAAGTTGAAGTGAACACAAGAGATCATAAATTTATTATTTATTTATTTATTTATTTTGGAATTGGAGACTAATTTACACAATTCATGTCAATTTTTGCTACCATCATTTTTCGCCGGCTGGAACATTTCAATCCTTTTATTTTTTCGTACATTCCTTCACACAGTACATGCAGAAGTGTTGGTGTCCAGGTAGAAGAAGGCGACTTTAAATCGCAAACAGATGAAAGCAAAATAAACAAGTATGGGTAAGAATACCTTTTCAGTAACTTTGTTTGGGTTAATGAGCCCGAGATGTTTCAGGGTTTTGCGGCCGTGATATAGCGGTAAAGTGGCCACTTGTAAATCGGTATAGCACCATGATAGCCATTTTAAAAATAATTTTGAAAAGGTTCTTCTCAAGCACAGCCTATCTCGTCACCAGAGTTCGGGGCAGACGAAGTTGCGCCTGGGTCATAAAGATGCATCACGTGGTTAAGCAACCTCTCTTTCGGAAAGTGGGCTTGGAAACGAGGTTGATGGGAAAAAAGGATTCGGAACGAAGAGTACTCGTTCTTGCTACAATCACAACTTCAAATAAAACTGCGTATCTGAGTGCTATTAGGGTGTCATGAATATCACCCAATTACTTTGAAAGTAATTTAATACAGTACCTGGAAAATCAAGAGCTTCACTTTTCTGAGCTTGTAATATTACTGTCAGAGGAATGTAGCGACTAAATATTAAGCATCTTTTTTTGAATGTTACATTTACTTTTATCAACCGGTCTAACTCCAGCAATTCAAAGAGTGGATAACTTTATTCCAGTGGATAGGTCATAAATCACGTCAACTAATCCATTTTATTGCTGGATAGTGATTTATCAACTGGATAAGATTATCCTCTTTGAACGACTGAAGCAGACTCGGAATGGTAAAATTGAACGGTTTAACACGACAAATCCTACTTCTCATTCTCTTTTCGTCACTCTTCTTCTTCTTTTTAATATTCTTCAACTGTTTTTACAGAGAAGGTTCACCATCTACTGAAGTAGATATCGAAGGAGGAGATGAAAGGCTACCAGAATATCGCTGTGAGTACTGTTACGGATGTCTGTTGTGCGATCGTCGGCACGCCTGGTACAGTCTTCATGGCAAAGGTCTGTCTTATTTGTGGTATTTAAGTCATTGCAAAAATAGAGAAGATATCTAAGAGATAAATTAAAGAAAGTCCCGTTTCTGCAGCTAGTGGATAACGGAAGTCTATACTGTATTTCTTTCGAGTGACCGAGTATCGCTTTACTTCTTTATAAACTGCTGTGGTCTGGAACACTAGCCCGCTGTCACAATTGGTATTGCCCATAACTAAAACTCAGACATTAGTAACGACAACTGGTAACAGCATTCCAAGTAACGAAGAAACGTTCGTATCACAAGTTTGGGTTGCCTGTGAGCAAACGACATATGTTGACTGCCAAGCAATCCCAGCAATCTTAGTGCTCTACGATCCTTCCCAGTCCCTCATCAATCTCTTGTTTTTTCTCTTCCAGCGTGTCCATGGGTATTACTCCTGACGCCTGGTTACCTAGTCTTGGGCGTGGTGCTCTTGCCATTCTTTTTTTGTATGGGTATCGCTTACTGTGTAGCAGCGGCCACTGAATGACGATTCAGATCGATCCTAAAGCCGAAAACCAAACAACGCATCTTCAGCTACAGTGCATGGCAAACTTTGTTAGCTTTTTGCACAAAGGTCGGCAATGCAAACTGGTCTGATTGAATGTGCCGGACCTGTGTCACGGCGACTTTTCTTGACTATCTCTTATTCGCCTCTCTTGTTTTGAGTTTCACCTTCCTTATGCTCCTGCGTAAATAAATTCTTAGGATATAAAAGTATTACACAATAAATCATCTCAAAAAATGCCGAGTGACTTCAAGCCTTGTATCACTAATGACCTAATCCTTATGTATACCTTATGTGTACCCTTATGTATAACTGCCTTTGATTTTGAGTAGTAATTAAAAAACGCACCGCAAGACACATCTCACTCGGGGTCTTTGTGTCTCCTCCGTGAGCTCCTTTTGGTGTTTCGTAAATATTTTGATGAAAACACTTTAAAATGGTGAATATGTGGAAAAGGAAGAGACTCCACGTGCGCAGGTGAACAAGTAACGTCGAAACCTTCGTAACTGAGCTTGCCTGAGTACTATAAGAGTGTGATGCATTATGTTTTAGTTTTGCTGTGATGCACGCGAGGTGAGATAGAAGAGTCTCGCGAACGCGCGCGTTTCCTCGGAACGTAAGCAAGTGGAGACCGCCCTCGGCAACCTCGCTCTCAGGGTAACCTCTCTCTTCATCTCCTTTCCTCTTAAGAAAAGAGAGGACCCTGGGAACGAGGTTGTAGACGCGGTAGTTTGGAAGTCAGCCAACCTCGTCCCCAGTGCTTTTTGATTCGCTTCTCCGTGGCAGACAAGGGACTTCAGACATCGAACTTCCGAAACTAAACGCCTTCATCACACTTCCTGAACAATTTCGATCAGTTTTATATTCAAAATTTGTCTCACTCATACGTACGAACTTTTCCAGTTTTGGCCATCGCATCGTCGTGCATTTCATTTCCATGCAAGCTAATTTGTATATAAGAAGCTTATCCCTATCTACGGGGATTCCTCTAAAACCATAGAAATTACTGTAAGAAAAGTAATTTTCTTCGTTTAAATATGGGATTTTCCATTTTACGAATAAAACGGTCTGTCAAAAATTGGTTGCCATGGTAACATTAAAGTCGCTGAACACTAACCACAGCAAATTGTTTCTAAATAAATTTCTGAAAAAGTGACCAAGCCTTATGGTATTTGTTTAAATATTAAAAAAGTTACCCACGTTCAAAGTAGTTGAGGGCGGAATCTGCCCCCCTCCCCTTCTTGTAGATAGGGTTAACTAGATATCCCTTTCCAAAATATTCCCACAGTAGAAACAAATAAACGGGGAAAACTTATTGAACTAAGCTTAGCTACTCATCCATTTTTATGACGAAGCATACAAAGTAAGCAAAACAAATGACATAAAACAAGGCCAGTTAAACTGCCTTTTCTTGTTTGGTGTTAGTTTATCTGGTTGCTACTTTACATCAAGATTTTTTTTTCTTTGTTTCTTTTTTTTTTCGTCGAATGTGTTTTCCAGCGTTAGAAAACTGTATAGATAAAATCATTTCAAGATAACTTGCAAAGTTAGTTGCTTGATAAATTTGAATTTACATGTAAAATTTAAAAGGGTTCGACTAGCTCTTTATTTGTTTTGCCTCTTGTGAAAATAACATTTAGCTTGACCACGGTAGAACAGTCTTCTTTTTCTCAACGTTTAAGAAATTAATTTGGTTGAATATAGCAATATAGTAATAAGTTGGACAGAACTCAGAAATCGGAAGTCGGAAATCTGAAGACCGTCAAGTCCGAAGTCTGAAGTCCGAAGTGCGAAGTCTGAAGTCCGAAGTCTGGAAGACCAAAATCTCGAAATTACTATATCCCTAACAAAAAAAAGGTAAAAAACGATTTAGGGAAACATTTCATCAAGAAAATTAACGATAATAAAACAGCATGACGTTTCGACGACTTCATGTCGTCATTGTCAAATGAGTAAAATGGAAATGACGGAAAGGCATATTTATAGGTATTGAAAGTGAGAAAATAAATTAGCATGAAAGCATTCAGGTAAAGAGTTTCGCGCGAATGGAATCCGCTTGCGTGTTCAGTTCCGGTCTTTTGTAATCTGGTAGAATGTAGTGCAGCTCGCGGTTGCCATTGCAGGTGTATAAGGTATAAACTCAGATAGATAAAATGACATTTCCAAAGTCCGAAGTTTGGAGTCTGAAGTCCAGTCTCTGCCACGGTAAACCGTGGTTAATTTACGTGCCACCTGTGGCATGCACGTGAGACACTTTACGCCATACTTGACGTACGCAAATGCCTTTAGCGGAAGCAGCAGAGATAACCGTCGTTGTTGTATCAAAGCAAACAAACTAAACTGACGTCAGACCTCACGCGACGTCTGGCACGTATACAACTCGCCACAGTACGAGGAACTAATGCTTTGTGGTTTTCTCCGAATTAAAAAGATTATTTGCGCCGCGTTTTCGAACTGAACGATTTTTCCATCTTTGCCATTTTAATTTTTGGGGGAGGTTTATTACAACTTATTTGTGAGAAATTCACAACCAGTGAGTGTAACACAATATCAACCGTCCGTTTTAAGAGGAGTCTTATTCAAGAATGACCCTCCCCCTCTAAAAACGACTGCGTGGGAGGCTATTAGCCGCCTTTCAAAGATTTTGAATGGTTCTGTTACAACTGTCAATCAATCTACAATAGAAGACAAACTGAATACTTCGGCCTGTCTTGTGGCTGTTTAAGCCGATATAAAGTGTGAGCAGAACTTGCCTGCAATATTCTCTCACTAATAGTGCACCGTGTGTTTTTTTTAACATTTCTGTGGCACGTTCTGGACCTCGTATGCGTTTTCAATCTGGCCGTGACGGATGCGTTTTCGAACTTCTTTTTGCCTGTGTGCTTCAACGGATGCTTTCTCAGGAAAGAAAGATGAGGTAGGTGGCAGGTTAAATAATTCTGATCCTGTAGAATCCGTTGGTCGGTTCAGCTTGTATTCAGTTTCATGTGCAAATCATGTCCACGCAACTTCGCCAACCAAGTGCTAGCGTGATAATTTCAAAGTGTAGAGCAATTAGCAAGGTGCAGTGTACTGTAGAGTTTGGGGCGGCAGATGAAGGGCTGATACAAATCGGCTAAACTGAATTCATTCCTTCCTTTATCTTTGCACGTTGGGCCGTCCCAGATCGTCCCAGCGCGTACAAGTGTACGAGGGGGGCCAGGGAGCTGTGCCCTCCCCCAAGTGGTCAAAGAAATGATGTCAGTTTATCCTGCTTTACACTGGTCTGTTATTCGGACACTAACTCTCTCTCCTCAAATGATTAGCCGTACATTTTACTCAAAGGAAGAAAAACAGCCTTACGCTGTGGGGAAAATGATAAAAACGACATATCTGCTGATTAGTAATACACAGCCTCTGGGAATTTAGAATTTTCCTGAACCACCCACTTAGTATTAAATAATAAAAAAAAAACATAAATGCTCCTTTGTCGTCTCAGAAAGAGTAAGTGAGCTTAGCCTCTATTATGCAAACCCATGACAATGTCTAAGCAAGCAAACCACAGATGAACTATTGACAGCGCTAGAAAAAGGGACTTGTCTGACCATAGCAATGTGGCCTCGGTTCGGTTCCCGGACTCCGCGTCATATATGGGTTGAGTTTGTCACCCCCTAGGTTCTCGTCCTTTTTCCGAGAGGTTTTTCTTCGGGTGCTCCAGTTTTCCGCTCTCCTTAAAAACCAACATTTCCAAATTC
>NW_028145742.1:510000-652500 GCF_977016875.1 Pavona decussata
GATTTCTTTTCCGATCCAGCGAGAATTAGCGATCGGCCGGGTTTGCTCCATCAGAGGTGACGCAGTTTGTTTTACCAAGGCCGTAAAGGATTGAGGTACTAAAAGATTTGAAAACTGACACACGAATAACCCCGTTAGCAAGTTACGAACAAGATGCAGCTTTTTCAATTAACGTTGTCGGATCAAAGTATAATGCTGTAAGACAAGACCTCGAGATTCTGTGGATTTTTTTTATGAATAAGTTCGTCAAAATCAGCTATGCCTCGACCGTCCAGTGAAGATATACGATGGCGAGCCATTTGGATGAAAGAAATGTTAGGATATCAAGTGGATGAGGTGGCAGCCTCTTTGAAAATGTCTTCAAGCTTTGATCCGACAACCTTAATTGAAATAGCTGTATACATATCGATAGCACCAAACGCACGGACTTGTATGATATGGTCTATAGGTCTATTAGCCAGCCAGTTTGGGAATGCCGACGACTTCTAGTGTCGTTAAAACCATTGAAAGTACATAAGCGTGGATATATTTTCAATCAAGTCTTGATGATGCCTTATTAGCCTCTATGGTTGGTACAAACAGTGTTACTGGCAGGATAGAAATTTAGCCAACGTTTAATTTGCCCATCTTCGTAATGATGAAAAAATATATATAGGTTGCGTGTAGGTTATATAATCACATATACGTAATAACCTGGATTACGTAATAAGGATAATTCACTGTACTCAAGGTATTGTAAAATTCCGACAGTTTTAGTTTAAATTCGTTCAAAGGACTTTTAGGAGCTTTTCTGGGGGATCGAGAGGTTATTTTTTTGGAGGAAATTTTGGGTTGCAAAATTGTTGAAACTAACAGCCCGACACAACTTGTTAGACTATTTATAGTAGCCATTAGTCTGGCCCATTTAGCCCAATTTAACAAAGATGAGTGGGCGGACGAAATTTGGCCCGCTTTATAAAAATCTGTATTGTATTGTATTGCATTGTAAACTTTGTTTATACACGGTAAAAACATCAGTACAAAGATAATTATAATCTGTGGCGGTACTACAGATTTAATGAATCACGGCAGATGGATTTTCACCGCGCGGAAAAACAATTCGGACCGATAGCTCGGTGAGTGTAAATGTCTTTACTCCCCAAAAAAATCATGGGCTTTTATATTCGGGAGAGCACCATCATTCATTTATCAACCACTTATAATACTAGTGTCTTTATCAGTTTAAATTTGTATACAACTTATTATCGTGAGGAATTTAGGGTCTGAGTGAGGTTGGGGGCTTATAGTTGACGAGGAAATGCTTTTAAATAGAGGCCTAGATTCACCGAACACAGGCAACTGAACTACCAACGATCAAAGTCAGGCTAACTATGTGTTGCAAGTACTTGTCATTTCAATCACGCGCCATGAAACTCCACACAGACATTAAACTCATACCTCTGAAATAAGAAGTACAGTAAACACCCACATGTAAGAACCTACTTTTTCCAAGGTCAGCCTGAATAAGTCTTCATATATTTATTGTTAGGTTCTAATATAACAGGTGCCTTAAATGACGAATTTCAGCCTGGAGGTACTTAAGGTTACCGTATACCTTTAGAGGTGTCTTGCGTCCAAGCGATGTAGCGCGTCTGGTTTAAACTGTAGATGCCTAAAAGTAAAACCCTATACCAAATTAAAGCTTATAGAGCTGGCTATCAAACTATACCAAGAATTTTGAAATAAAATGATTTGTCGAATTTTTCACGGCCTCTAAATGCAACCGTCCGAATCTCCTTTTGAAAGCTACAAGTCAAAGCAAATTTTGTTTTTCGCTAATTTAATTTGCTCCCAAAACGCTAAAAAAAGCGTGTCTGCGTTTTCCCAAATTCAATTGCAGTGAAAAGTTACAGAACAATTTCGAAATAGGATTAAAAAAATGTGGAGTGATTGAACAAAGTCGCTCCCGGAGAAAAAATATTTCAAAATAAGAAATTTGCAGACGCCTTTTTGTTGTTTATATGTTTAACTAGCTAGTGTCCAAATTTGAAGGCAAACGAACAAATTCCCTTTGCGTTTTAGCTCTTTAAATTGTCCCCTTCATGTGAAAAAAATGATTCGAGAAAACACGGCTAAAAATTCGACAATTCATTTTATTTCAAAATTCTTGGTATAGTTTGATAGCCAGCTCTGTAAGATTTAATTTGATATAGGGGTTTAGGTATCGGACGGGCTACCTCTAAAGGTATACGGTAACCTTAATCCGCTTGTTTTCTTATGCGGCTGTTTACTGTATTGCTTACTAAAAACACTCCCCCATGCTGTGCAAGAGAAGCACACCTCATCCAAAAAGGAAGTACGTTTTTAAAATAAACACTTCAGCTGACGTAATGAATCCGTATAATTATATTGTCTTGTTGAGTTGTCTGTTTGTTTTGACTACAATACCATATTATCCTATTCATAGAACATCTGTAGCTTGATGTCGCATATGTGTAAAGCACCATGGCCTTAACCATTTATAATATCAATATCCTGAATATCTTTATCAATTTAAATTTGTACAGCTGGGAGTTTATATTTTACTGACATCCTGGCATGAGCAAACTTTGATCTTAAAAAAATACCCAGGAAAACTTAAGTGTCTCATTTTTGAAATACTTCTTATTAAAAATAAGAGTTCAAAATTCAGAAAATTAAACACTTTTTAAAAGCTCCATTCGTACCAAACTGAACATATTTGCACTTCCACACCGAAATTATATTTTACTTTGTAAAATTGTCCTGATACCTTCGACATGGAGTCGTGGAAACGTCGTATTTTCTTATCGTTAAGTTTATCCTAAGATGGTAATCAAAATCTTGTGTTATTAGACGTTATATTTTTGTCACACCTGCTGGCCCGTAGAAGACTAGCAAGTTCTATCAGTCGAAATATTGGCATGTAGTAAATCCGGCCTGCACCCTGTCCGTTGAACTATAACTTTGTAGTTTTAATTGTTATATTCGACCGATATAGTGAGACAAAAAGAGGCAAGCTTCGAATTTACTAAACTTTGACAAAAGAGTGGCAATAAAAATTTCGCCGAGACTTTGAACCTTTGTACGTGTCCGTAATAAGGGTGATTACGTAATAGCGATATTTCCTAACATTCCGAATCTAAGCCCTGGGTTTACATTTCGTTCAAATAACTTTTAGGAGCTTTTTAATTTTTTCGGAGGGGGGGGGGGGGGGTTGTATTTTGGGGGATATTTTGCTTTGTAAAATCGAAGTGGGCTTGAAACACAAAGCAAACGGTTCGAAACAAACAACCCCTTTAAGTTCACGGGCTTTTATATTCGAGCCGGAGAGCTTATCGTCCAGAGGAATTTAGCGCCTGTGAGTTTTATATAAGAGGCTTGTCAGTAGGGAGGGAAGGTTTAATTATATAGCCTTTAATTCTACCTCTGTAGTGATACAAACCCTGAGACACAAGCTCCCAATTTGGTAAACTTTGGCAAAGATCTAGCAGCTTCCCTCAGCTCGTAAGTAAACAAATAACTTAGGGTTTTACGGTCCATAGCACTCTATAGCCGGGAGCGATACTCCATACACTATGTGAGGCGCCAAAGGGAAGTGAGGGGGGGGGGGGAAGAGGGGGTTGAGAAGGGAAGTGGGGGGGGGGGAAGAGGGGCTTGAGCCGTTTTTGTCTGAAAGTCTGCCTGAAATGGGTATCAATTTTACAGAAACGGGTGTGGAATGTTAAAAGTGTTCAACACATTGTAACACTGCCCAAATATGGTCATGGTGCACTGAATATTCGTCTTCCGTAGTCAACAGATATCCTGCGATATACGTAATTTCGTGTGTCACAGATAAAAATGGCAAAATAAACATCGTCTACAGCTTTTCTGCAATGAAACTGTGCTTTGTTACCAATGTGTTGAATAATAAAAACAATTATCCTGCTCAATCTTGCGGAATCGAATATCCCCTGATCATGCTTAGCCCACGAGGCCTTTAATCTGTACAATTATTAATTGTCTGCTTCAGATGGATTCTAGAAACTGATTTGGCGAAAATAAGGAATAATGACAGACAGCAAGGAAGATTCGTTCGAAGTGAATCAGCCATATCTTCACGTAGGATGGGTACCGGAAACTTATATATTTTGGTCTGAAATCGGAGCAGAGTTTGAAGAACCGAGCCGCGCATCCTTACCAAACATTCCGAGAAGTACACCCCCCCCCCCCCCACTCCCCGGTTATATACTGACTCATAAGCTCCTGACTGACTCGCTTCACTGTCTGCGCGTGCATGCCAGCTTGTCAGAGGTGAATGTCGCGTGAGTTAAAACTGAAAAATATGTTATGCATGCCAGCTTGTCAGAGGTGAATGTCGCGTGAGTTAAAACTGAAAAATATCTTATGACATCCTTTTTATATCACGTGACATACGTCAGCTTTGCAAATGTAAACAAGATGTCTCGTGTTGTCTCGTAAACAAGCCATTTCCCAAAACGGCTAGACCAAAAGAGAATTGGATAAATTGTTGATCGTTGTTTATCTGGGAGATTGAAAGTCGTGTGATACGTCTTGTCTCGGGTACATTTTATCTCGCCAAAGTATGTGGACAACAACCTCGTTCCTACGGCTGTTCTGAATGAAGTTTGGTCGTTAGATAAACAGCAATACTTCTGACGCACTACGGAAACCGCAAACCTTGGAGGTCCACAAATACCTTTAGAAAACTATCCGTGAATATTAATGACACTTTTTGTATTATCCGATTGCTAGTGTTGGTCTTGTTTTCTTTCCTTTTTCCTGTTGACTTGCCAGACTCTTGCCAAGCTGACTTTCGTTGACAACTTATTTTTTCGAGCCATATTTGTTGTAAATTAAATCACCTACAATCCGTTTCTTCTTAAACCCATCATCCAATTTGCACATACATCGGGAAATAAATATATTTCTTTTTACCACTTCGGTGGTCCAACTTTTACGACAACGGAAGTCAAAATGATGCTAGTTTTTCCGTTTAGAAATTGAAACTCTTGCGTGGGCTTCCACAGATGCTGTCAAGCAACAGCCTTGAGTTTCAAGGTTATTTTTTCAAGCCCCGGTTGTGTTTCTTTCATCTCCCGAAAAATGTTTAAAACAACAGGCTAACACAGGAACAAATGGATGTTAGAGGGGTTTCGTTTCTAAAAAAACTGTAGTGCTGCGTCAACAGATACAAACTAAGGAAATTTGGCCGAATTTTAGCTTATCAACTGTGTTGATAATACTAAATATTCCCAACACAGGAACAAGTACTTACTATTTATATTTTAAAAAAAATCTTTAAGTGTTGGTCTACAGAGTGGCGATTTGAGGCTTGGCAAAAAATTCCCGAGAAATTTTTCGACGTCATGAGGATCATATACTTTTCACACACTAAGGAAACCGAGCTAAATATATCAGCCGGTGTAATGAGGCCTGTAATTTCACGAAATAAATATCTAATTCTTTCCTTTTTACTGATTTCCTCTATATCGAGGTGCGTTGTTGTTTTGCACTTTTGAAAGTGATATTAGATTTATTTAATACCGACCGGTAGTTATTACCTAGTTGGATATTTATAGCTTTGACTGACCACGTGACTCATCTGAACACGTCGATCAAAAATAAACACGTTTCATGCTGCAGCTGCTATAGAACCGCACACGTTTGGGCTGAAGTGGTTCCCCAACCGGCACCGTATTAGTCATACGTGAAAAATAATATTCCGCTTTTAATCGTGTTCCTTGTTCGCCAAGTTTTTCAGCGTGGAAATTTGCCGCTGTATCGATGCTTTAGCGAGACTTTCTGGCAGTGCTTTTGAAAGGTAAGGATATTTTTGTTCGAGCGATTACAGTGAGCGGTATACGTGAAATTCGATGTCAAGATGGCGTGGTTGATTTCCTTGTAAACTTCCCTTCGTGTTCAGGGACAATCTTCAACGGGTCCGTTTGTTTGGAGGGATACTTAATGGCATTGGCGAAAGGATAAGTCTTATTTCTTTTGATGTGTGTCTTTGTAAGTTCCCTAATACTTCAATACGACTGAAATTTTACCGAAATAAGCTTACGTGAATCTTGATCAAAACGTGAACGACCACCATGTTTGGTCACATGCCACGTTAAACGCGAGCCAGTTTTTGGATTGTTTTCCAACCATGAAATCACATTATTGACTTAATCAGCTGCTTAGTTCACGGACTTTTCTTCACGGCCATGTCTTACACCATTTTCACGAGCGGGACCCGTTTTCTATTAAGGACATGCCGTGGTTCACGTTTATTGGTACGCTTAACCCCTGTCCGCCATACTTGTCATGCCGGTATTGATTTTCCGTCTAGATTTTCAGGGTGGAACAAAATGTCTTAGCAGGATTACATTCCCTGCAACCAATAATCTTTTTAACATTCGTGTATTCCAAATAACCGAACACATTCTTTCAATAATTTAACTGCAAAAGGGCAGAACGAAAGTGGCCGTCTGCACGTGCAGAATACGTAATTTTCTATGATCTCCTTCGAAATGTTTGAAATAGAATAAAAACAGATGCGTCATTTGTCGAACTAGACATCCTTTCGGGGGAATTATCTCTCCTTTTTTTTTTATGTTAGAAGAAGACAAACAGCGAAAGTCGATTTATAGTGATGTGGTCAAATGCCTGACCGAAGTGGATTTTGTTGCGCACGTGTACTCGATTTATTGCTCTGCGGCATTCACGCGTAGTCAAGATTTCGGAAGTAAAACAGTTTTCAAAACAATTTTTATTATCGTCGTAAAGTGAAGGAAATGATTTCGATTTTTTAGGTGGGTTGGGGAAAAACCTTAATAACAGAATTATTAGGTAGCCCTCAACGTTCTTGAGACCATGATGTGACATGTTCTTTTACGTACAAGTCTATTTTATAATGGTGCCAACTGATTAAGTTTTTAATTTTTATCCTCGGTTGAAACGTTTTTTTCTCAGGCTCTGGCAGATTTTTTGTTTTGTTTTGAGCATTAAGCGGAAATTGTATGGAATGCATACTAACCCATTTACGTAATAAATATGACCCCATGTCCGGTTCTGGAACACACAAAACGGATAAGTTATAGACGTGAAAAAGCTCTTTATCTGATAAAATATTACGTCGATTCGTTGAACGGAACGAGGGAGGCTAGTCTTCTGTTAGTTGAAACCGATCCATTGAAACACGGACTTGTAGAATTTGCTCCAAAAGGTTGGAAAACAGACCGCTTTACCCTCATCTTCTATTGTAGATTCTTCTAGAAAATAGTGGTTTGTAAATTAACAGTTTAATTAATAATTAGATCAAACCGCGTTAGTTTCGCTTTATCGATCAACTCTATATTTGTGGATGTGTACATGAATAATTTCTGTGATTTTCATAGTTCTTGAAATTTTCCATTTTTGTTATCTACAGTTTAAGATTACAAGGCTGGAGCAAATTGTACACTACTACAATCATGTAACTTCTGTGATCAAACTGTACATTGATTTGTTTAATTATGTGTCCAGTAATAGTCTTTAATGGGAGAACAATATTCCAAAACCATTTTTAACAAACTCTCTACTCTGCAATTACCCCTGGCTGTTGCTAGTCTTGTCAGGGAGCAAAACATCAAATTTGTGCACTACATACCACAGTACCAGTGTTGCTATCAATAACAAAATCCATGACGTATGCTATCATACCAATAGGAGACACTCCTACATAGGTGAAACGTGTTTAACACCACGTTTGATTCTCTATGTGGACACTATCACGTTAGTTCCAGGATCACAATGTTATTTTCTTAATGCTTGAATGTACTTCTTTAAAAGGACATTTTAAGGTGACTGTTCAGTTTTTGCATGTTGGTTGGCATAATTGATGGGTTTTATGCAAACAGGGTGTCTATTGCTCTTTTGGCAATTTTTTACGAAGAATCTCACTAATTAAGTACATGCAGACTTGTTTTGACTTTAGGACTCTCGTCCCTGGAGTTTTTGCAGGTTTGTGCTTCATTTTTGAGAACGAACGGGGCAAAAAGTCAAGTCTGCGCCGTTTGAAAACCAATGGTGCATTAAGGAAACAGACCAGCCGCCAAATTCCCTTTATAACAATAGACGCATTTAACTTTTTGATGAGCTAAATTTTTTTGACAGTCATGGGACAAATTTGCTCAATATTAATTTTATGTTTGGTAACCAGAATAATTATGTAAAGATAAAAAAGGTTACAAACTACCTTCTCAAGCTAACTTGCCTATTTTTAACCTCTCTCTCGGTTTTGTCTAGAAAAGACAAAATGACATTCAAATAGATTCTTAGGATGTTTCTCACGCACTGTGATATAACCTTTTACTGTGCAATACACTGTATGTTATTTTATATTTCTTTAATTTCCCTTTTTCTTTTTTTATTTGCAATGACCAGAATGCAGTGAATGAAACCCAAAGATGAGAGGTAAATCAAAAGCTGGTGAGACTTTCCAAGAATTGCTACAAAGGTATGTATTGTGTGTATGTCCAAGCATACTGTAAATGCTGTAGTAACTTGACCCCCCTGGGAGCTTATTTATTTTCATATATCAGAAAGGGGGGCTTACAAGAAGGAAGGGGGGGGGGGCTTTCTTCAAATCATAACTGTTCCAAAATTTTACTTTGCGAGTTAGCAAATTATCACATGTAGCAAAATTTAAATGTTTTAATTCAAAAAAATGGTATCTATTTGAACTGGCTAAGTAACTATTAGTTTACCTTCTATTAGCATATACAATTATCACTTTCTTGGCTTTGTTGCTTAGCTTGAAATCTTGTTAGAATTCAAAATAATTTCAAAGGCTTTCTTTGAGTAACGTCGAGCAAAATGCAACTTTATCCAACTCTTGTTAAGGTGGTAAGCCACATGTTATTAGTAATTACTGAAAACAAAGCTCTCTTTTAATAGGAAATTAGGTGCAAAGCGGGCTCATGCACAGATGGAGTCCAAAGAATCCCATTTTAATGATGCCAATGGTGTACCAGTGAAAAGCACTAAAATAATGCCAAGAATCAGTGAGGATGCGAATAACACAGAAAATAAAATCCCTGCCAACGATGATAGCTCAGCAGCCTTAACCAAGGATACCAATATTTCAGACGGCAACAAAAGTGATTCAGAGGTTGCCAGTCCTCAAAATATAGTTGAACAAGGTATTTAATTAAGATGGATTCTTTGTCTCTTTTAAAATATCCTCAGAGACTACAGGGGCAAATAGAGTGAGTTAAGCAAGCTGACAAAAATATTGTGAAGTCCACTCTCTTTCAAATTTTCCTTTTAAAAGGTAGTTTTTGGCAGTTTACGCACTTGAATGAGGAGACAATACATTCTTTAGCCCCTAAAAATTTCTCACACATGACAGTACAACCAAAATTAGCTGCCATACTTTTTAAGACAGCAGAGCAAAAATCTTTCTGACCTCCCATTAAGTGTAGGGATGCAAAAGAACAAGAACAGGGTAAGATGGGATAATACTCATGAATATCATTACACATGTGTCTGGGACTCTAGCTAGATGAAAGTCTGTTTAACTAGATTTCATGTGATGCTATTTTGAACAATTAGAACTTACCATTCTGGGTTCATTTATCATCCTAGATTTGCAATCCAGTGACATTTCTGGGACGGATAACTTTGTCCAAGGGACCAATAATTCATTTTCCAAGCGCCTTCGGATGTACAAGTGCGAACGTTGCAACTCACAGTATGTAGGGTTGGCAATGCTGCGTCAACACTGTAAGGATGTTCATGGTGATCAGAAATACTACAAGTGTCATGTCTGTGGCAAGCTGTTTAGCCATCCCAGTAGCAGGAACATCCACTTACGCTTGCACTCTGGAGAGAAGCCTTACAAGTGCAGCACCTGCGGGAAACAGTTCAGGGTATCGTCACATTTGAAGGACCATGTTAGGGTTCACACTGGTGAGTCAGTGACACTTTCCTAATGTTAGGTTTGGTTCAGATGTCGTGCCTCTCATTAACCCCAAAGTTGCAAGTGGAGGTTGGGTACCCAAGAAGCTGTGGGCCGAAACCGCAACCCAACCCCGAACCCCGAGATGGTAGAACACCCAATACCCTGCCCCGCCTGCCCACGCCCAACTAGGCACACGTCACATTGAAGCCCTAGGCTCAGTGGAAATAAGACTAATATGTATCTAAATAATAACTAGCAATAATAATAATAATAATAATAATAATAATAATAATAATAATAATAATAATAGTAATAGTAATTAAGTTACAACAAAATCCTAACCCCACCCACACAAAGATGCAAAGGTAGTCAAGGGGAAGGAGATGGAGGGAAAAAACTATAAATTTTGGTGCATCAGAAAGTGACCATTTCTCCCAGCTTGGACCAAACTGAAACGTCTTTTAACCATATTTCAAATGGATCAACAGCAATTCAAGGAGTTATTGCTTAATAGTGTTGAATGGTCACCACACCTTACAATTTTGAATGTCCACAATTTTATTAGTAGTAAGATTCAGTTCATAAATAAATGAATGTACCTCAGAATTACGTTTTGGGGACTATGATTTCTGTTATTGGTTTCCATTGGTTTCAATTATTATTACTGATTCATAGCAAGAGAGTTTATCAATCACTCTAGTGTCCATGCTGTTCCTTGTTAATTCTAACTCATTTTATTTTTCAGGAGAGCGTCCATATATTTGTGACATTTGCCACAAGGGATTTAAGCAGTCCAGTGACCTCAAGAAACATCGACGCACGCACACCTTGGATAAACCATACAAGTGTCCCATTTGCCCCTCTGCCTTCACCCGCTCACATCATTGCCGTGGTCACATCAATTCTGTTCACAAGTTTTTCAAATGTGTGGCTTGCAGTGCACTGTTCACATCTGAGGAAGCATTTGAGCGTCATAAGGAGTTCCATCCTTCCATCTTCCCTGATCAATCAGATGCCCAGTCAACAACACAAGATAGCATGCCTCCAGTCCACCGCAGGGCTTCAACTGAAATGCCTGGTTCTGCTCCTAAAGACACTTCTGAGCGTGATAGTGAATTACATGAAAAGAACCTTAAATTGGATGTTGCTAATCAGTTACTTGAGCTTCATAAGATCCCGCAACACATGACTTCACCCGGGAAAACCAGTAGCAGTGGATTTGAAACAATGTCAGAGTCAGGGGACGAAGTGCATTCTCCACCAAAGCAGTCATCACCAGCAGCCCAAGGTGTAGCTGTGAGATCACAGGCAACTGCCACTGTTATGCCATTACTAGCTTATCAGGGAGCAAGCATCTATCTACCAAGTGCCGGTCACATGGAAAAGAGGAGTGCCACACCTCCAAGGGCAACCGATAAAAGAAATGGTTTCCATGATACTCGAATGGCAGAAGAAAACACAGTAAGGTTTTCCTATAGTCCACAACTAAGCCCCCAAGGTGTTGAGTATCTGAAGTTGCCATTTCAAAATGGTTATCGTATGGATAGGGGGAACTCTTCTCCAGCGGCAGAAATGAATGTGAATGGTGGCGTGTCACCTGTGAGGAGGTCACCAAGTCCAGGCAGGAATTTCTCTGTACAAATGTTTGAGCAGCAAAAACAGACAACAATGGATCAGGAAGCCAATGGTGCCCATTATATAGCAAACACCCATCAACAGTTTGATCAACATTTTGCAGTGAGGGCTGCTTCCACAAGTCAAAGACGGAGTAGCAATTTCTTAGAACACATTTCCAGAGGGGAAAATACTCAACAGGGAAATGCTGTGATGCAGAAGCCTTCCCAGAGTAACAACAGTGTTCCTTGCCATCGTGTGTCGGTCATACAGTTCCATTCCAGTGTACAGAAGCCTGCTCATGATACGAACAAGCAAAAGCACTCGCTTAAGGCCCAAGACACTTCCGATCCTGAACCTAATGTATTGCCACCGTCTGAGCCTGCAACCATGAGATTGGAAAGTAAACCTCCCACAGATCATCAAAACCAAGAGCTGCCGTGGAATCACAGCCCTGTAGACAAGGAGTATTTGTCTGGCATTCCACAAGAGAGAATTCCTTATGTGCCACTTAATTCCGATAGCTCTATAGCACTGCATTCTTGGAATAGAGAACTTGATGAGCTGGTTGGAAAATACTCGTGGGCTCTAAAGGAAGCAAAAAAGACTTACGAGAAGTTAAAAATTAGGGAGCA
Source organism: Pavona decussata (assembly GCF_977016875.1). Taxonomy (NCBI): domain Eukaryota; kingdom Metazoa; phylum Cnidaria; class Anthozoa; order Scleractinia; family Agariciidae; genus Pavona; species Pavona decussata. The sequence continues at coordinate 522,181 of NW_028145742.1, forward strand.
AGCCATGCAGGTTTCTTCAAACCATCCAACCGAGAACAAGCAATTTAATGTGTTCTCTCAAGCTAATACCCAGCAACCAACAGGCCTTCTTGACAGGTCACAAGTGACGTCTGTGGATATGTTGAAGTTTTTAGCTCGAGAGCAAATCAAACAAAAGGATGCAGAAAGAGATGTGAAGTCACCAGCATCAGTTGGAGAGGAATCAGAAACTTCTGAAGCATCAGTCGAGTCTGGAGATGCGTCAAACAGCGGACAGATTTATAGTGATGAGAGGCAGCAGTCGTCACCTTCTGATTCGTTAGGTAAGAGTACAGTGCTGTCAGTCTCGGTGATACGTACATGTATTTTATGTGATGTTATGTGTTAGCCAGAAGGGCATAATTATAGTGGGTGTCCTTTGGATGACCAGTTTTATCACGCAAGAAACAACACAACAGTTGAGAACAAGTTTAGTTGATTATTTAGATTAAGCCATCATAGGATTAGTTAATTTTGTTTATGCTCCAGTCTATGATATGAATAACTTTGTATATTCTGCTTCTTAGATTTAAGGCTAGATCTGGATGCAATGTACATTGTTTGTCATTTTATGCTTTTACCATTGTTAGGCACACCTGAAAATGTTTGGTTGAATTTTGTTTGTTTTTCTAGAGCAAAAAGGTTCCCCAGAGAGTTCAATCCACCACTGTGAAGTTTGTAACAAGACATTCTCTCGATCCAGTCTCCTCAAACAGCATTCTGTTATCCACATGGGTAACAAGCGCTTCAAATTTCGTTGTGAGGTGTGTGGCAAGATGTTTCGGACACGCAGCCACCTACGTGATCACACCCGTATTCACACAGGTGCGTTAGCAGTTAGTAGTTTGTTAAGTACCGGTAATAAGTTTTTATTTCCCCAGAGAACCCGTGAAGAACTCCCACATAACTCCTTATTGGTGTTTTCCCTTGAGATAATTCTCAGCCTAAGTAATTGGGGATAAGAAATCATATTTGGGAAAATGCATTTTCATATTGGGGCTTTAAGGGTTAACAATGACTAAAAGACAACAAGAATGGGCGACTTTCTTTTGTCAATGGCTGAGCAGGGATGGCGCAGTGGTGAGAGCACTCGCGTCCCACCAATGTGGCCCGGGTTCGATTCCCGGACTTGGCGTCATATGTGGGTTGAGTTTGTTGTTGGTTCTCGTCCCTGCTCCGAGGGTTTTTCTCCGGGTACTCCGGTTTTTCTCCCTCCACAAAAACCAACATTTCCAAATTCCAATTCAACCTGGAAACAGTGGAGAGAAGAGCCACCCCGTGGATTCCACTGAAATTCCCATTTATTTATTTATTTATTTTATTTACTTATTTATTTTATTTTATTTATTTTATTTTACTCTCCTTGTCGAGCTGGCTTCTTCAAAGCTTGATGGCGGCCTTGTGCCATCTTTATACTCTTACATATCATGTGTTTTTTTTTACTAATTTCCCCCATTTCAATAATTCTTGATGATACCAGTAACATCACATCACATTTCTTTCAAATATTCAACTCATCCACATTCTAGCAGTATGCAGGATGCTTATCACACAAACCTTGTTTAATGGCCAAGCTCCCACGAGTCTCCTACAGGTCAATGGTAGAGCATCCGGCGAAACTAGTAATCAGAACATCATAGGTGAAACTGCTGTTGGGAGGAATCAGATTTCTGTTTTCTGAGTATGTCTGTCACTGGACTGAAAGACAATGCAACAATAATTATTTTCCCTTATGAGTTATGTTTTTTTTGCAACTCCTAGGTGAACGACCATTCAAGTGCCACATTTGTCAAAAGGCCTTCAAGCAATCCAGTGACCTAAAGAAACACATCAACCTTCACACTGGTGCAAACCAGTTTAAGTGCGAAGAGTGCAATATGGAGTTCCGTAGAGCTGATGCACTTCGCAAGCACAAGCTGGGGCACAAGATGGGCAACATGCCCTGTGGGCACTGTGGCAAGAATTTCCTACACATCAGTGCATTAAGGCAGCATAGAGCTATGCATAATGGTAAGACAGCTGATCAATATCTACATATGATTGAACAAAGATTGGGTATCCTATCAGATTGTGAGTTTGCCTTAAACAGTCAGTGACTAGGTTATGCTGAACTGAAATTTCAACAAGGGCCATAACCTGTAATACTTGTTATGGCTGAATTGCCATGAAAGAACCTTGGTGTTTTGGGTGATCTTAACTGTTGTAGGTTCATTTTAGTCACAAAGCAACCAGATTGTTACAGGTGTGAACTTAATGCAACATGTAGCTGAAAACTCAAAGTGCTACTATAACAAAAATTTTACATGTCCTTTTCTCTTCAGATTTCGAAAATAGACATACTAAATAGGTACCATGCCAATTTATATCTCAAAATTCACACGGGAAGTCTGATTATTTAAACATACATGTACAGAAGTTTTGGTTTTTGCTGTCCGCCATTACACCATTCGCAAATGGCCGGGAGTGAAGTAAAAGGTTGGGTCTAGCTGAAATTCCTGGGATGTGAAGCTCAAAACCAACATGCTAATTTTCTTGTTTCCCTTCCAGAAGAACTGGAAGAAGACAATAACAACATCTTAATTTCACTACTTGATTGATTAACTTGCGCTGTCAAACTTCGTGAACTGATGCGCATATGACGTCATAAGCCAAATGTAGCGTGAAGACCGCTTATAACTTATCGCAGGCTTCTCTAATGCGAACCATGAAGTAATGGTGAACAGATTTTTAGCATTTTTTGGCTGAGTTATCTCGCTTCCATCGTTCTAAATACAAATGCATTGTATTATTATGGACATATTGACTGAATTGACTTTGAAAAAAGCCGAAAAGAAAAACAAAAAATTTTCGTTGTAGTAGCACTTTAATACCAGCCCTGCTGAAAAGACAGATGTAGCTAAATTTCACCTTCTGTAAGTGTGAACTTTAATATTTTCCCTTAACTTAATCTTTAATTGTTTATTTTGTCTCACCAGTCCAACCAGTGAAAACAAACCGGGCCGGTCATCGTTGCAACTACTGTTTCAAGACATTCACAAAGGCAGAGAGTTACAAGATCCACATGGAGGAGCACACAAGGGAACAGAGCATCATGCTGTTTGACTGCAAAATCTGTTCCATGAAATTCTTCACGCAAGCAGAATTCACAGATCACATGAATATCCACAATGGTAAGAGGCCTTACAAGTGTTTTGTTTGCGAAAAGGAATTCTGCATTGCTGAGCATTTGCAGGATCACGTGAGGCTTCATACCGACGTGACGTTGAGACAGAAGTGTGAAGAAGGTGTTGTTAGATTTCAGGGGCCAGTGGACTTGGTCAGGCAATCAGCCATTCATGCTTGATGGACATGATTATCTGTGACACTTGTGCTATTTTTAAATTACATAATTAAAGCAGTCAGTATGCTTTAAAATAGTTATGGTTAGGATCAGATCAGATCTGACTGTTTGTACAGCAAATTACTCTAAAGGATTAATATAAATTATATTTTAACAAGCTTAAGGTGGGCTGAAAACAACAGCAGAGTACCAGTCAATTCTATGAGCCAACCAATTCCATGACTGTTTTCTTTTTCATACACAAATTTCTGCCCTGTCATTTCCTGCCCTGACCCAAACAGACTCTGTCTGCATCTTTGTCGAGGCAATGTCTCATACATCATTTTCGTCTTCTGGGACATATCTTTTCTAGCAGGTATACAATACATTGTTTAGCTCCATACATGCAGCAATTCTTAAATGTTGACATCTACTGATTTAGGAAAACTAAACTACCTCACAGCAAGTGTTATACTATCACAACTGTGCTGTACTTTCTTTTGAAAGTGAGTTTACCTGTGCAAGCTTTCTTTATCTACAAGATGTTTAGAAAAAGTGGTGTTAACTAGAGAAAAAATAAAATATACTTGTATATAGTATGTAGAGTACAGTATATAATATTATTTTAGAAAAATAACAATAAAATGTAACTTTACCTTAAAGTCTTGCTAGTCCACAATGTTTAGTACTGAACATAATTTTGAGGGTAGTGTTTTTTTTAAGGAAAAAACTGTTGTTTTGCAGATGAAGTTGAAGTACTTTGGTAGAAAAAAATGTGTCACTAAATTATAAATTTTGTAGTACATATTATACACAAAAAACATGAACTGTGTAGTTATAGCCTTTATTTATTTAACAAAGTTTTTGTAGCTTATACATGAATACTTTTGGACCATAAACCATTCTCCAAAATTTGGTTTAGATTACATTATAACATATTGTCACATAACATCATATTTTATTATAAAGTTTCCAACAAGTCGTGTGGAAACATTGTTAAATTAATTTAAAGGTGCAAGTGCCACAGAAACAAAACACTGGTGGTAATGCCATCTTCAGTATTGTCAAATGAATAATCATCTCTGCAATGTAAGACACTTGGAGTCCTAAGGAATTGTAAGCTGTAAAGAGCATGCAAGGCCCTGTTGTTCAGGGATGATTGGAGCAATAGGCTTCTTTTATCGTTCGGTAAGAATTAAATGTTGTCACTTAGCTGCAAATACTGTAATATTCTGAATACACCCCCCCTCTCTACCCCACTACCCAAACCTGAGTGTACACCCTTCCCCCAAGGATAAGCCCCCAAAACCGCCCCCCAGAAATAAAAAAACTTATGGATAATACCTAAGTCCTCCGAGACATAACCCCCACAAAAACCATAGTTAAACTGTAACTTACTATTTCTACCAAGTCACAAAAAATATTTTAAAATGTAAATAATGCAGTTAAACAACCAGTACACACAAGCCTTAATTTTGATTTAGGATGTGACTGGTGTAATTAAGGACAGTGCTTACTTATACCAAAGTATTTTTGCGCGGTTTATGACTATGTGCGAAAAGCGTATTTTAGCAAGGGCTGTTGGAATCCAAAAAGAAAATTGGGGGTAACCACGCATTTTTCAGAGATGATTAAGCAACAATAATTCAAAAAAGCGTAAAAAACAAAGCAATGTATGGAATTTTTTCTCTATTGAAGCATAGTTTTAAACTGCACAAAAATATCCCCATATAAGTAGACGCCCCATAGGAAACCCGAGTATCTCGAGCTGCGCAGAATGTAAGCGCAGTAACAAAAGTAGGCACCGTCCTTAAATGTGTTTGTTTCATCAGCTGACTAGAATCATTAGAACATGGTCACACCCACTCAGCTAATTAGAGCCCAGTGTTTTTATGCTTTGTATTCCATAAACTGTCTGAAATTATTGAAAGTGCCATGGTCTTTGAAGCACAGGGAAATTGTATAGTGTAATAGCACTTATTAAGCATTCAGCCATACTGGCTGTTTCATTTTGCTCAATTTCATTCACTGTTGTAGGCTTTTTGAATAGTGTACTTTTATCCATTTCATTCCTGAAGTACTTGGATATGTTGTCGGTTAATATGAATCCAAGTTAAAATGATTTCAAAACTAGGTTGATTTGTATTTTCCTTTGTTTAAGGATTTTGTATTTACATCTGGGACAAAGGAAAATACAAGTCAACCTAGGTTGAAATCATTTTAACCTGGGATTCATTTTAACCTACGACAGATATGCCTGTTCTCTCAACTGCAAGTAAATCTTGGATGGCCAGAATGGCCTCAAGTTTCTTGAACTCCATTGAGCCATCAAAGCAACAAAAGGAAAATGCTTAAAAGAGAGTAAGGCTTTGCAATTTAAAACATCCTGGCTATTAACATGGCAGCAACATTGCATGTAAACAAAACTCAGATAAGGTGATTCTTTAGTGTGACGGAATGAGAAAATGAAAATAAGCTTTAAAATTAAACTGCACAAAACTATGAAATTCTTTGTGGATGAGACCATGCTCTAAGACAGACAGCAAATGCTCATGTCCTATAAGATATAGCCAGATTCGCAGACAGTCCAGGTCGCCACACACAGAGAGACTGTGTTGCTGGACTGTCTGAGAATCAGGCTATCTGAGATATAGTGTCACCCGAATTAGATAGAAGGCCACAAAGTTACATATATATGCGTGTGGCATACAATCCCTATTAACCCTTACTTATCAGTACTTTTAAGCCAGTTTCAGAGCTCCTCAAGCAAAAAGAAGTGAATGTAATCTTTTAATATTAAAACTTAGCATGTAGCATGTACCATATTGGTTGTGGGTGCACGTTCAGTTGTCAGAAATATTTTATTGTCAGTAACAGCATCATTTTATTAGTCGGCAGGCCGACTTTGCCATTAGCTTAATTTATTAGGAGAAATAATTTATGTAATGGTAATTATCAGAAGTGAAATATAAATTAGAATAATTCTTTTTAAAAAAGTTGCAAATGAGAAAAGATGTTTTAAACCACACAGTGCAATTGGTATTCTTTTTACAAAGAACTTTGCAATTTTTGCCACGTGTCATAATATTGTTTCTTATTGGTTATACACAATGAGAAAATGTTTACGATTCAAAATTGCTGTGCAAGCCTGAAAAGCGATATGTGCATTGTGATAAAACTAAGTGACAAGTGTGTGGATGGGATTTTGAAATAATGTATCAGAGCATTTTAACACTGTATTATGACTATAGCTGCTGAACAATATGTCAGCATGTTGAGATCAGAATTAAAGAACTAATAAAGTCACAATTGACAATGATTGATGTCTACATTGGTGAGTTGGTTTTTTCCCAGAAACATTCTTGAATACCCAGGCTGTGGCAAAGGAAAGTCGCGAAAATGTGAGGGACAAAGTCTAGTATGCAGACTTGTTCCAAATGGCTCAAGCTGGTTTCTCCCCTACTTTTCATCCCTTAAACCCCTAAGGCAAAACAACATTTTGTCCACATCCAGGACTGACAAACTCAATGTCCATGTATGATAAACCATTTTAAAGCTTAAAATTTAAAAGTTCAAAAACACCCCAATCCTTGTAAATATTAGGTATACCCCTAAACTATACCTTATTTTGCAGTTCTAAACATTTTCATTAATGTGAGAAATGTCTTAAGACCCACAACCGTTAGGGGGGTGGTGGGGGAAGTTGAAAAGTCATGGGGGTGGGGGGTTGGTCAACCATATCACTTATGGGAGGGGGTTAAGTTTTAGTCCTTCTTATGAGTACTGATATTCACAAGACTATCTTGGTGTCAAAAATATCTTAGAAATCTGTCAAATATTGACAGAGTTATGGCATTATGTGCCAGTTGGCTCTCTTACGAATTAGATTAAAGGATTATAGGGTGCTGTACTTATCAACGTTTCGTGGTCGTCATTTTTCGCTAACAAAATCACACTATCTACAAGCAAAAAATTCAACACAACACTCGTGAGAAAAGGAGTGTTTTCAAAAGCGGTGGACATAAAACAAGATTTGCTTGTAACGTGATAATTGAAATTTAAGCTTTATAAGCGGAAGTTTAAGCTTAAGTTATATTCGACCGGCCTTTTTGCATTGAAAGGTCGATAAAATACCCAGTTCAGGAAAGATCAAAATGTAGCACTTAGCTTTGTTTTCCTCGACAACTGACTTGACTTGGTAGCAGCGTGGTCACAAATCTAGCCTCGCCCACTGTCGATTAAGCTCTTCACAATTCTTCACGCGAAAAGAACGAAAAAAGCAGCTGGCAAAACAATTTTGCAAACCGTTTTCTCCGAGATACCACTGCCGAATTGAAGCCGCGAAAAAGTGCGCGAAAATTTTAGCCTCGTTTTGGTTCCAAGAATTTCGCCCAGTCTTTCGTTGTCAACTTTCCTCGCTCGTTTCCAGGCTATCACAAATGAAAAACTTAACCTCATATACGAATTTGCTTTAATCTTTAGCTTGATAAGACGTTGAACAGGAGCATTCAACGCGTTTGTATGAGAAGATCTCCTGCAATTAATTTTTTTCAAAAAACAATGCCCCTTTGAAATGTTTTTACTGAAATATCTACAACCTGATCTTACCAATACAGTCACTCATTCATTGGGCTTAATGTAGTTTTACAAAACCCTTGAAAAATTCAGAGTCCTGGTCACATGACCGATGATATGCAAGGTACTTCAAGCATCATCTATACAAATAATTATGTTGCAATGCTCTCGACTTATGCGCCGATCAAATCGAAACTTCAACATCCCCCCCCCCCCCCCGGGCATTTGACTTTTTTCTGTGCCCGGGAGTGGGGAATTTGACGGGTAAGGCCTTCCAGGGGGTGGGAAATTTGACCTTGCCGTGGTGGGGTGGGGAAAATTGAACCGGAAGTGTCAGGTTTCAAATCGTCTTTTTTTTTTTGGGGGGGGGGGGGGGGGGGTGTGGGCGCCGAAGTGGAGAGATACAGCATTACAAAAAAAGCTTACAAAAAAAAAGGTCTTCAAAAGTGAGAGTACTTAAATATTAATTATTTTTATAGATTGTATATAAACGATGTAGATTTTTTTATACCATGTGTCAAGCTGCGGCTTTGTCCCGCTGTGAATAGTGAAAGAAATCAACACTGTCGAATGAAAAACCGCTTTGGCTTAAATTGCAGAATATCCTGCCACTGGAACAACATTCTACGTTGCTGGCTAACTAATTAATATGTATTTCTAGTTTTTTAAACGATGTAGTTTTTTATGCAATGAGTCAAGCTGCGCCTTTCTCCCACATTTGTGTCTACAGAGGTTTTTAGAATGTAGCCACAAAACAGCAGTGAACAGTTAAAGAAAAAAAAAAACATTGTGGAATAAAAAAAAGGGCCGCTTTGGCTTAAACTGCAGAATACCCTGCCACCGAACAGTCTACGTAGCCGGCTAACTCATTTTAACAACCTTTGCCGTGTTTCGGAGTTAGAACAGCAAGCCACTTGCTGATTGACATTGCCCGATTTAATAAATTCAATTTCCAATCATTAGTTTCAATGTTAAAGTTGTGGTTTTGTTTATGGTTGTCCAGCGGTTGGTCTGAAAATGCACAGATATGTTTCAGATTGCACTAAAATTCTGGATTCAACATTTTAGGGTCACTGCTTAATAAATGCATTGTTAATTAATGGACCAAAGAATTTAGGCAAAACCTAGTCTGTTTTGTTGGCCTTACCAGGAAAATTTAATGTTACACACTGTTCGGAAATTTGGGAGAAAAGGAACAGAATGCTTGTTTCAAATATTTTCATTCAAGAGAGGTACGTAATAAATTTTTTTTAAGGAAGTGGTAACTTAATTGTTCCATTATAGTATTTATATTTAGTGACAGAGCTTAGTTGTAACGCTCCTGTTGTTACTGCAGCCGGAATGACTCCTTTGGGATGCAACTCCCAAGAGAGCCTTTCAGCATGCCACCATGATCAAATTCTACTATCTTACATTTTTCGGCAAAAATGGGAAAGTGAAAAGTGGAAAAAACTCAGTCTGTATACCTCTCTGATGGTCACCCTTTCTGACATTAGGCCAAACTATTCATGGGACATTAATTTTTCTTTTTGCCCACTGCAATAAACCGAGATAATGATAATTACAACATTAATACCAACAAAAGAAGTGAAAGTCATAGTATACAAACTAACTTCATTTATTTTTGTGGTTAACAATGGTATTAACGATATGCCAATGGTGACGATAACTTTAATTCATAAACACCCTTGTGGAAGTACAAACATCTTTTCCAAGATAAACGTATTATTCTGGAGTCCCTTATAAATAACAATGTGTTATAACTGAACACCTATTTTGTTCACACCAAACTGGAAAATTTAACAACCTAGGTTTTTAAAACCAACATAAATATATTAACTGTACTGGAATAAAACCCTGTTCAAGAGACCGTGGTAGGTGCATGGTCTGTTAACAAATGCCACACTGACAAACTTTCACTCAAATTTCACAGGTTACAAAGTGACTATATTTAATAACTGTTATAGCATCTTATAGTCTTGTTTTTTTTTTCTCAAAGCTGGTTGATTGAATCTTGAATAAAATAATGGATGTATATTTATTGAAACATTTAACATCACATAAGTTGTAGTCAATAGGGGTGGTATTGTAGGTATAGAAGTTTATGGGGTTGGTATATATATATATAAAAAAAAAACTCTGAAGTCTTGACTTGGAAAGTCTGCCATCTCAAAAAGTCTTAACTTGTACCATTTAATGTGTTGTTCCAGAAGATATCCACACCCTTCCTGTGGAAAGGGATTTTGGCTTGGACTACCCCCTCCACCCCTCTGGAAATTCTAAATTATTTGGCTGCATAATTAATTGCTTATAAACACTTTTAGCAGTAAGTAGCTAATATATTTCTACAGTGGCGAAATTAAAATAAATTCATGGTAAAAGAAAATTGCATTCACATTACTACTTTATAAATCAAAAGAATTGAAAGAGTTTTAAAATGTTAGATGTTTAGATATTGTTATATTATTCAAATGAATCTCAAGCTGATTGAGAAATTGTGCCGATATATTAAGACAAATTTGTTCACGTACATTAGTAAATGCAACACGACGGACTTAACACTTATTTTAGAGATACTGTAACTAAATACTGTCTGGTGAACAGAATGTATATACTTAAAAAAACTGTTCAAATTCTGAGTCTGGATAGAATCCTCTTCAGTTAAGTGTGGTGTACAACTTATTGAGCTGGGCCCAGTTGTTTAATGAAAGCCAATTAATGCCAATAATCCACGATTAAAAGTTAACCGATATCTTCATCTTGCTTGTTGAAGATGTCTATAAAAGCTAATTTCAAGTGGTTTTAGAAGTCAAAGACAAAATTGAAGATGAAAAAATCTTTTGGAAAATTTTTATCGATTATAGTAAATATTAAATTGGAATCAAACTTCACACTAACCCTGGGTTAGCTTAATTGTGCTTTGAACAACTGGGCCCAATACTTTAATTTCCCGCAACACTGTTTTAGTTCCATTTTTGAGTCTGCTTTTACTTCCTGGTGGAACGTAAGGAACTTGATAATCTTACTTTTAATTGCCACTCTTGAAGGAATCAATATTTGTTACTGCAAATAAACTGGCTTCATTAATTCACATTTGCAGCAGTGAATTTGGCTGTTGGTGCCAGTGCCTCGAGCATGGCTAATGTCATAGCATTGAGATCATACTCATGTGCCCATTCCCAGTCCTTGCGTGCATTACTGTCCTCCAGGACCTGGGGCCAACTGTCAGCTGAAAGAAAATCAGTCAAGGGTCAGTACATCATGTAAGAGTAGTTAGATATTTGGGTGTATGAGCCCACTTTCAAAATATTCGCAAAATTCATACCTGATTCAACAATGACTCCTGCAACGGAGACGTCAAAAACGTAAATCCTCGGTTTTTCAAAACTCCTGCAACGGAGACGCTAAATTTTTATCCTCGGTTTCTCAAAAACCTAAAAACGTAAATCCTCGGTTTTTCAAAACTCCTGCAACGGAGACGCTAAATTTTTATCCTCGGTTTCTCAAAAACCTAAAAACATAAATCCTCGGTTTTTCAAAACTCCTGCAACGGAGACGCTAAATTTAGGTTTTTCATAAATGACACCAACTCACAAACAATCATCGATTAAATCCAACCAACTCATCAATCGCTGATTTGAATGATGAAGAAAAAAACCGATTATAACCGGTTTCGAAAAATTATGTAATCTAATTTATATGAACAACCAATTTGATCACAATGATAAAACATATTTTATTCATCCAACATTTGAAAATTACGGAGCCTCAGTTGATGGTTATATAATCAATCGAAAAAGATTAGAACCTAGAAAAGGATATTTGTCTGAGAATGGCTATTATATAATTTCTCCGGGACGTAACAATACATGCCCCGCTCATCGATTCGTCTATGAGGCCGTAAATCAGACACATATTTCTCCTGGATTGCAAATAAATCACATTGATTCCAATCGCCAGAACAATTCAATTGTAAATTTGCAATTGGTTACAGCCTCTGAAAATATGAAACACATGCACAAAGCCAGAAAAGAATTTTTGAACAGTTCATACTCTGAAGAAGAATTGCAAACAGTCAATAGATTAATGGAATTTCCACCAATGGAAGACAATGATTGTGAGTTTACACGCACAGAAAATAAAATAATCAATAAGATGTTTTACAGAATGTGTAACGATTTGGATGACATTAATTTTCCACTTTACAATGATTAATCATCAATGAATTCAAGGGTTGTTTGGCTATGTTTTGAATTCAACAATGAATCTTATACTTTGAAAATAAAATTTGGCAACATTTCCAAAACCAAAACTACTTAAGAACATGGTGATAGATACTATTGTACAGAAAATGAGTGGAACAAAAAAATCAGACAACGAATATGTGGATTTTCCTGCCAGTGAAAATTCATCAACGCAAATTCCAGCAACAAATACTCTTATTCATGATGGAAAAACATATTTTATTCATCCAATATACAACAATTATGGATGTTCAAAAGATGGTTATGTAATTAATCGCAAGAGATTGATTCCAAGAAAAGGTGACTTACATTTAACTGGGTATTTTCGTACAACTGTTTACAATCAAAATGGAAAAAAAACATTTCAAGCCCATCGAATCGTATATGAAGCTGTTAATCAACAAATAATTCCAGAAGATTATCAAATTCATCATATTAATTGTGACAAACAAGACAATTCGATTGAAAATTTGGCGCTTGTGACTAGACAACAAAACATGATATACAAAGGAAATGAATGCAAAGGAATGAAATACAAATCAACACAAAATGTTTCAATTAAATGTGGAAAATTTTATTATCATCCAGTTTATACAAACTTTGGAGCCAATAAATACGGCCAAATATATAATAAAAAAACCAAGAGATGTTCAATTGGAAATTTACTTCCATCTGGATATAGACAGATTCGGTTATCACAAATTGGATTACCTGAAAAACACTTTTATGTACATCGATTTGTTTATGAAATATTCAATGGTCCAATTCCTGATAAAATGCAAATAAATCACATTAATTCAAATAAACAAGATAATTGTATTGATAATCTTGAATTAATGACTCGATCAGAAAATGTCAAACATGCTTTTGCAGCCAAGAAATACAAAACAAAGATTGAAATTGAAACTGAAAAACCAATTAAATCAATTAAAATGGACATTGAATTGGAGAAATCAGACGACGAGTTTACAGAAGATGAGAAGGCATTAATTGATAAAAAATATAATGCCATGATGAATAAAATCAATAATGGTAACTTCCCATACAAAAAACATTTGCAAGAACATTTACCAAACATTGAATTTTGGTAAATATTGTGTAAACATTTCCTGAGTATGCTCAAATGAGTGTATTCAGGGCATGTCCCACAATAAAGTAACACGAAAATGGATCCGTCCAGGTGGTCCACAAACTGCTAATCCTGGAATGACTGGTCAATTGGGTGGCCAGACATAAAGCAAAACCCCAAACGCACCTTTTGAAAACAATATGACATATATATATAATATGGATAAAAATAATCTATCCAAATTAACGAAAAATCAATTAATTGAATTATTAATCGCTAAACAAAAACCGGTTCCAATGCCGAGAACCAAGAAAGTGAAACCAATACCCTATCCACGAAAATCTGTCAAACAAATGGTAAAAGAGTACGAGAATACAATCATCAAGCCGCCAATGCAATTTAGAGATGGACCTCAACCTATGCCGAGAAACAACATAATTCCACCTCCGATTCAATTTGCTGATAAACCCAAAGCAGCACCAAGGACTAAGAAAATGGCTCCAGTTCCAACACAAAGAACTCAAATCACAGAAGTTGCAAGAGCATTCAAGGGATATACAAAATCTTATGAAGTTGGAATTAAAAATGAAACAGATCCTTTGATTCAAATGAGTTCAACCAGATTAGCTATCGCTCATTTTATGAAACAATTATTAACTCAAATGAAAGGAATTAAATTTATTGAAACTTTGACAATTTATTTTGAACAACAAAAAGGAAACCAAACTGTCTCCAGAATTGGATATTTTAATAGTAAACCAAAAACAATAACTAATGCCAATGATTTTCAAGAATCTTTGGATGTTAATGTTGAACAAATTATGAATGATATTCACAAATGGATTAGTGAAGGTTCAGCTTGGATAATTAAATCAATCAATGGACATTACATTAATATTATCAAATATCAGCCTCTTACTGGAAGTTCTTACATTAAACTTCCAACTGAATTACAAAATAGTAAACATGGATTAATCAATCTACAGAATAAAGACAATGAATGCTTTCGTTGGTGTCACGTTAGACATTTGAATCCACGAGAAAATAATCCACAACGAATCAAAAAAACTGACAAAGCATTTGTCAAAAAATTGGATTATCAAGGAATTGAATTCCCTGTTTCAGTCAAACATTATAACAAAGTTGAAACACAAAACAATATTAACATCAACGTATTCGGTTATGAAAACAAACAAACTTATCCAATTTATGTATCCAAAGAAAAGTTTGAGAATGTGATGAATCTATTGCTAATCTCAGAAGATGAAAATAAACATTACTGTCTTATCAAAGATTTTAATCGATTTATGCACCACAAAACCAAATCACATCAAAGAAAACATTTTTGTATGCATTGTTTGCAATGTTTTTCATCAGAACGAGTTTTAACCAAGCATCAGGAAGTATGTATTGAAATCAATGGTGAACAATCAATCAAAATGCCCGAAGTTGGTTCCAAAATAAAATTCAAAAATTTTAATAAACAAATGCAAGCGCCATTCGTGATTTATGCTGATTTTGAAGCAATCACTGAACCAATTCATGGTTGTAATCAATCTAACCAACAATCTTTTACTGAAGCTTATCAAAAACACACTGATTGCGGTTATGGTTACAAAGTTGTATGCTGCTATGATGACAAATATTCAAAACCAATAAAATATTATCGTGGAGAAAAAGCTGTTTACAAATTTATGCAAGCAATGCTTGATGAAGTCAAATATTGCAGACAAACTATTAAATACAAATTCAATAAACCATTAGTTATGTCTCCAGAAGATGAATCCAATTTTCGGAAAGCAACATCTTGCCACATTTGTTGCAAACAATTCACAAAAAATGATAGACGTGTTAGAGACCATTGCCATATTACTGGAAAATTCCGTGGCTCAGCCCATAATCAATGTAACAGGGATTTTACAATAACTAACAAAATCCCTGTAATATTTCATAATTTGAAAGGATATGATAGTCATTTTATAATGCAAGAAATTGGTAAAATTATTGAGACCAATACTTATGTGGATAGAAAAGGTGAAACCAGACAACACAAAATTAATGTAATCCCAAATAACATGGAGAAATACATGGCCTTCATGTTGGGTTATAATTTAGTATTTATCGACAGTCTTCAGTTTATGAATCAATCATTGGCAAATCTTGTAAAGAATCTACCAGAAGATGCCTTCAAATATACCAGTGAAGTTTTCAAAGGTCGTAAATTACAATTAATGAAACAAAAAGGAGTTTATCCGTATGATTATATGAGTAATTTTGATAAATTCAATGATACTCAATTACCAACCAAAGATGAATTTTACAGTCAAATGAATAATACACATATTACTGATGAAGAATACAGTCATGCACAAAATGTTTGGAATACATTTCAATTTAAAACCATGGGCGAATACCATGATTTATATCTCAAATCTGATGTATTATTGCTGGCTGATGTTTTTGAAAATTTCAGGAAAACATGTTTGGAATACTATAGATTGGATCCTTGTCATTATTTCACATCTCCAGGATTGAGTTGGGATGCAATGTTGAAAATGACTGAAGTCAAACTTGAATTAATCACGGATATTGATATGTATCAATTTGTTGAAAAGGGCATGCGTGGAGGAATCAGTTACATAGCCAATAGATACGGCAAAGCTAACAACAAATACATGCAAAATTGGAATCCAAATGAACCCAGTAAACATATCATGTATTTGGATGCAAACAATCTATATGGATGGGCTATGTCACAACATCTTCCAACTGGGAATTTCAAATGGTTGAATAAACAGCAAATAAAGAACATTAATTGGAAAACGATTCCCAAAGATAATAAGACTGGATATTTATTGGAAGTTGATTTGGAATATCCTCATGAATTACATGACCTGCATAATGATTATCCATGTGGCGCTGAACAAATCAAAGTGGCACCAAATATGCTGTCAGAATATTGCCAAAGAATTGCAGAAAAATTTGGAATAACAAGTGGACAAGTCAAAAAACTGATTCCAACATTGGCAAACAAATCAAAATATGTATTACATTATCGTAATCTGCAATTGTATCGTGAATTGGGTTTGAAATTGACTAAAATATACCGTGTATTATCCTTTAATCAAAGTCCTTGGTTGAAGACATACATTGATTTCAATACACATCAAAGAACTAATGCAAAGAATGCTTTTGAGAAAGATTTTTTCAAACTGATGAACAATAGTGTCTTCGGTAAAACAATGGAGAATATCAGAAAACGGGAAGACATTAAACTGGTGACTAATGAGAAACAATTATTGAAAATGACTTCCAAACCAACATTCATCAATAGCAAAATCTTTAATGAAAACTTGGTTGCAGTCCATAAAATAAAGGAATCGTTGACACTTAACAGACCAGCCTATGTTGGTATGTGTATCCTTGATTTGAGCAAAACATTGATGTACGATTTCCATTACAATTTCGTTAAAAACAAATATGGTAACAAAGCTAAGTTACTGTTTACGGATACAGACAGTTTGACATATGAAATTGAAAAAGAAGATGTGTATCAAGATTTTTGGAATAAAAAAGAAATGTTTGATAACTCGGATTATCCATCAAATCATCAATTTTATGACTCCACAAATAAAAAAGTTATTGGAAAATTCAAAGATGAAGCCGCTGGTGTACCCATTACTGAATTTGTGGGATTGAGATCCAAAATGTATTCATATATCAAAGATAACAACAATGGTGGAAAAACAGCCAAAGGAATCAAAAAGAATGTCATCAAAAATGATATTCAACATTTTGATTACAAAGATGTGTTGTTCAATGAGAAACAATTATTTCACCAAATGAAAACAATCAGAAGTAACCATCATGAACTTGGTAGTTACACCATCAACAAGACATCGTTGTCATGTTTTGATGATAAACGATATTTGTATCCTGATGGAATACACTCATTGGCCTATGGTCATTATGCTATCCAATGATAGTATCAACTTGTGATCAAAACATTGCAACAAAAACTTGTGACAAAACTTGGTTTTTATTTGTTTTTTGATAAATATTTGATTTGAACACTTTGACTCATCTTTTGTGATGAGATATTTAATTTTAATGTTTTTGGAGAAAATTTGGTTTCAATATCTTTACAATTATTTGGTTTGTTTTTTGTCAAATATTTGATTTCGAGACTTTGTATCATCTTTTGTGGTTTCAATATTTTCGAAAACATTTTTGTGTAATTATATTATATACTATATTTATACAAAAATGAAATCCAAAATATTGAAAAAACCAAAAGATGTTTCCAAGCAGGTGGAATCATCTCTGTGCCAATTCCTGCATTGCAAAGATGAATGTGAATTTTGTGGATATCATGATGAATCCAAAGTTGAAACACAACCATCAATGCCTGATTGTTGTGGATCACAGAATTTGAAAAACATGGAATGTCAATTAACGTGTGTTGCTTGTGGACAGGTTGTTGGTGAAGAATACAAAACAGAATACATCAATTTTCATGTCAATTTGTTCAAAATATACAAGAAAACAGTGTATAATAGAAAATACCATTTGTCGCATACATTAGATAAAATTATTTTGAAAAACAAAGTTGAAATCAGTTGTTCAACCAATTTCAAAATTCATAAAATATTCGTTGAAATAAACAAAATACTGCCACAAATCAATGGTAAAAGAAAGAGAATAATCAGTTTGAAATATCTTTTGCATAGAATATTGCAATTGATGAAAATTGATTCTTCCCAAATTGAGTTGACAAAATCCAAAAAAACAATGAAATTATACAATGTTTATTGGGATAAAATTATGGACATTATTGGACCTGAAATAATACGTATAATCAATCAAACATAAGTGAATATCTGATATTTTTTATCATATTTGTTACCCCATTTATCGACAATCGGCGAATTATCCAAAATGAAATCATCATTTTGAGTAAGCTTGTTTGTCAAATCATCTCTATCAAAATGTCCATTTCTCATTATTTCCTTTATTTCATTTAATAAATGTCCGTAACTTTGAAAAGCATATTGGCATTGATAAAGTTTGATTTCAACTTTTTTATGCTTCATATAAGCTTGAATTATGACAGACACCGATGATATTGCCAATAATGAAGCTCCACTGGTTGCAACCGATGATGCAATACCACCAGTTGCAAATACAATGGATGAAATATTACCAGCAAACTCCCATTTTTTGAATCTTTTGTATGCACTTTTGTACATCCACATCTTTTTGTGATATGACATGTAATAAGCTTTCAATTCATCAATTTCTTCTTTTGATAATTGATTTGAAATATGATTGAAATCAATTATTAATCTCTTCTTTTGCATATATTATATGGTTATCTTATTTTTGATGCAATAATAGAGACCAGTTATTTGGCCCAAAAACATGCATTTTTTCATCCAAGGATATGTTTTTGTTGCAGAAATTGTATACATATAACCTTTACCCTTTCCATATCTGTTGTAAAATTGACCATAAGCATCATGCAATATTCCATGAGACCTGATATATGGATGCCAACCAAATAATCGATGGAGAATAGCTGTTAACCATCCATCTCCAGGCCCAATTAATCCGATTCCATCATGAATTAACTCTTTGTAAACTTCATCAGGTAAACCTGTGTTGTAATGTTTTTCATACAAATATGTGAATATTACGATACTTTTTATCATGCATTCCTGTCTGGGTAATATTGGAAGACTCAATTTACGGTGAAAATCTATCATCGATGTTCGAATGTGTTCTTGCAATTCTGACAATTCTTTCATTATACAATTTGATTACAATATTTTTATAAAATAAAGTAACGGAGTCCACGACCTAGTGGTTATTGTCAGGTAATTGTATCCTAATATATTCAACAAAATACTTCATTGTCCAATCAGATGGATGATTGTTGAAGTAGCAATAATAGTTTTCAAATGACACATCAAAGAAGAATTCCAATTGATCAAATGATGATGACACCAAACCGGATTTAGAATGATGATATCTGTCATTTCTCCTGATATATGTGTTTGTCACAATAATCTCTTGCAATGTATTGATTCCTTTAATGTCATCTTTACTCAATAATTTTATCCATTTGTAATTTGTTTTTGGTATTGTACCACTTTTTCTTCCTATTCTCATTGCAACTTGATTGTTGAGAAACGTTACAGCTTCCTGAGCTTGTTGAGCTTTAAACTGAGCCAGAGCTTGTTGTATTTGTGTTTCAATATATGGTTTGATGATGTCTTCATTGTTGTTAATTAATTGTTGGAGTGAAATTGCATGATTTGAATTAACTCCATCTTTGATAACTAAATGTCTGTTTTCTGTATCCAAATGACCATCATCATTCACATGGATAGATTCTCTGTGTTTGTATCCATCTTCTAAGTTGTCATAAGTTACTGTGTATTCTATTTTATCTCCATTTTCATCAAGAATATGGTTTCCATTTTCATCTTCAACGTATGGCATTATATTAATAGTGTTGATAAATAAATTTCAAAAGTTCCTGTGACTTCTCTGTTTATAATTGGAGAAGTAAACCCTGGACGTCTTTTAAAAATCCCCATTTGAATTATCATGGGTTTGATTGTTGTATTTGTAGTTACAAAATTTCTCCCAATTTTCATATTAAATTGTATTAAATGGGAAAATAAAGTTTTACTGTTAGCAATGGCGATAAAAGAAACTTGGTAATGATTTTTTGTATTAATTACAATATTTTTTATTTTAACCGGCCCTAATGTTCCAAATTGGTAACCATGTACATTTTCAAAAACTCCATTTTTTATGTTGCCGTTAACAACACTTGAAGTTTCAATATTTGACAACCAACTTTTATTGACAGCATGATATCTTTCAAAAAAATCAGAGTATAATACTTTCAATTCAAAAGTTCCATTAACAGCAGTTCCTGCTCCAATATTATCCAATATTGACATAGAATCAATACTGACAAATTTTCTTGATTTGGGCAAATCAAATGTATTGCTTCCACTTATTATGTTTCCAATTCTGTGGTATGTGTCAGTGTTGGTTGTTTCACCTTGTTTTTTCCCATTTATCAAAATTTGTGCATTTGCAACTTGTTGATTGCTTTGGAAAACAACGGAGTATAGATTGAAAAAGTTATTTCCATCAGCAGCGATTTGAAAATTATTTGTTGGATTTGTTCTTTGGAAAACACCACTGGCAATAGTTCCAGTGTATTTCGTTTTGAATAAGTTGTTAAAATAACCCAAATTCATTGCTTCAGAATCATATATCGGATTTATTAAACCAGAAATAATCTTATTATTCATATCCATATTGACTTTCATCTCCATATCTCCATTTTTATATTCAAACATGACATTGTCCAAGCCATCATACACTCCTGGATAAACGCTATCTGACCAATCTTTGACACCGTAAACAACCAGATGACATTGTACTGGAGTCGCTGTAGCTGTTCCATGCATCGTCAAATAGATGTAATTTGGAGTTTGTTTGCTGTTGTTATTGAATTGAACCAATAGCTTGCTATAAGCAGTGAAATCACGCTGTACAGCTTTGTGGATGTATGCTTCAGAAGCAGTACATGATAATTGAATATTAGTCATTTCTGGTGGGTAGAATTCAAACACAATTGTGTATGTTCCAATAGCAAGAGTATAAATATTGAAACCTATCCTTGATCTGTAATCATTACTTCCACTGTCTTTAATCAATGTGATATCATAAGCTTTTTTATTCTGATGTGGGGATTGATTGAAAGCAGCTATTCCATACACTGTGATATTATATTCTGAACTGCTTTCATCAGTATCTGTAAGATATTTGAATTCATTTGTTTTATGGCTGCTGACAAGATGACTTTGCTCCAATTTGCCATCAAAATATTTTTTGGTAGTAGCATCATTATCATCAGTTGGTTGAGCCATATCTTTGATTTGTTTATTATTCATATCAAGGTTTCCAGTCATTGCAACACTTCCATCTTTTTTCAAATATACACTCAAATCACTTCCAACAGATGGTATTTTAGCTATTTCTGTATCAACATATGCTTTAGTGGAAGCATCATTGGGATTGGAAGGATTTCCAAGAACGATTATTTTATGACCTCTCATATCTAATTCACCACCAAGAGCATTCGGTGTTAACCTGTTGAGAAAGTTATGATCAACGTAGTGTTTATTAACAGCATCGTTATCATCAGTTGGTTGAGCCATATCTTTGATTTTATGATTGTCCATATCGAGGTCACTATTGGAGACTTTTTGTAAATATTTAGTATCACAGAAACCTAAATTAACAACATCATATGTATTTTGTATATTGGCTCCAAGATTAGTAATTTGTTGATTACCCATATCCAGATTTCCAGTCATTTCAACAGTGCCATCTTTTTTCAAATATGTAGACAAATCAGGTGATGGTATTTTTTTAATCTCATCATCGACATATTTTTTATTCGCCGCTTGATCGTTATTATCGGGTTTTAAAACACTAATATCAAAAAATGTTTTCCGTCCAGTAATATGTTGTTCTGTTGATGTAACCATTATTTCACTTTTAGCTCGTCCACCATGGCCATCAAAGTTTTTCAAATCTGGTATATTAAGATGAATGTTTTCATAAGACTGATGCTCAGTCAATAATCGAACATCATTGGAGCTGCCAGCACCGTCTGGCGTGTCTTGTAGATAAATACTATTGGTATGAACACTTCCACTGTTGCTGTAAATTACTGCTTTATTAGCTCGCACATCACCAGGAGCATTATCCAACAATTGTATTTGGCTCTTTGTGACAACATCATTGGGATCAGCTCCTTGTTTAACATTAACAAGTTTTTTGTTTTGTATATCATAATTTCCATTTGGGGTTAATTTAAACCCTATTCCTTGAGGCCCAGCGGCTCCTTGAAGAGGAACCGTTGTGAAAGAAGACGATGAACTATGTTCGTTGAATATTCCCATTTATATCATTTGGTTATATTGTTCCATAAAAATTCCTGTTAATTCTCTTCATGGGCTTATCAACATATAGAAATGAAAATGGCTCTTTGGTTGCTTTAATGTATTTATCCTTTTCGACACCCAACTCACGGGATATCAGACCTCTTTCATTGCTGCTAGGAAAGTCATAGACACAGAAATGAGAGCAATTGAGTCGAATATCTTTTGGTGTTTTGTAGAACGATTGGCTCAGATAAATAACAGAGCAGTTCTTGTGTCTGCCACGAATAAAATAATCAATCAATGGTTTCTGGTTTTTTTCACAAATAAAGTCATCAAATATTACTATCTTCTGGGCATCTTCATCCTTCAATTCCTCTACTGGAATTATATCATCATTGCTACAAACAAGGACATTATACCCGACACTATTTGATATATCAGTCAATGTTTGTAGCATATCCTTGTATTTTTGTTGCTCCAAATTTTTGGCATATAAATGTATTCTATCATAATACAAAAGTGGTTTCATCAGCATATGGTACAATAAATTTGTCTTTCCAGATCCTGAATTACCACATATTAACATCCGAAACGTGTCACTTGGCATGTAACCATACAATCTTTTGAAATTAGTGTTTTTATCATGTCTATCATAATTTGGGATTTCCATGTATATCAATACATTATATAAGTTAATAATATAATGGATCTACAAAGATTAAAACAATTATCTGAAGCCAAGATTAAGGCTGGAACAATAACCAAACAAGTTAGAGATACATTGAAGGAGTACAAGCATGATAAACAAGATTTACAACAAGGTTTATCAGAAACTTTCAAACCAATTATTAAAGCTCAAGAGGAAACAAAACAAACAATTGATGAAAAACAAGACAAACTGATTGAACAGTTGGAGAAAAACCAAAAAGCGTTGACTTCAGGTTTGGAAGACATTGCTATGTTAACTTATCAACCAGAAACACAATCACCAGAAGCAAAGCTACCAATTGGCTATAAACCATTAATGATGTCACCTGATGTTGAATCAAATTTGGATGCTGGTTTTGATATTGATGAAATCCAAAAATTGATGCAATACGATCTTGCACCTCCGAGTTCTGTTCTCCAAGCTTCTATGCAAGGAGATATTGACATCAAGGATTACGATGCTAATATTGGCAAAATGTTGAAAAAACTTGGAACAAAGAAGGGTCCTTTATCCAAGGGCCAAGGAAAGACCAAGAATAAAGACAAAATTGATAAAATAGATGAAGATATAAAATTATTGCAAAAATACAAAGGGCGCATTAAAATAATCCCAGAAGGAATGAAAACCATCAAAAAAGGTTCTGGTTATACGCAACCAAAGAGAAATGCATACAAAATATCATCTTCTGGGAAATATGGTGGACTGATGATTGATATTCCAAAATTAATGGGACAACTCAGACTTGTGGCAACAAAAGATAAACGCAAAGTTATGGACAAAAAGGTTGATTTCGATACAATCGATTTATTGACCAAGAGATTTAATTCAAAGAAAAAATACAGTGATATTGCCAAAATGGTATTTGATGAATTGAACCAACTCAGTGAGATTCCAATCCATAAATCCAGCAAAAAATTCAAGAAATTGGGCTCTGGTGTTGTTTATTTCAATGATGCTAATGATTTGATTGACAGAATGGAATTGCTTGGTGGATCCATTTTGGCTGGCAATAATGGAGTCAAAGAGGAATTTTCACAAATAGCCCATAAATTG
Source organism: Pavona decussata (assembly GCF_977016875.1). NCBI lineage: Eukaryota > Metazoa > Cnidaria > Anthozoa > Scleractinia > Agariciidae > Pavona > Pavona decussata. The sequence continues at coordinate 546,146 of NW_028145742.1, forward strand.
AATCAACTTGGCTTGATAAACAACAAACAACTCATTGATTTATTGCAACAATATATAATTAGCTAGGTCGCGTAATCAGTTACATAATTAATTATATAACTGAAGTATATATATGCAAGAAAGGGCGATACATATTTCATCTGTTAACCGTCAAAAAATAGGTCGAAGTCGGCCTGAAGACTTTATTATCAAATTTGATCCACCATTGAAGCTTGACACAACAATGAGACATGAGCTAGCTGTTGATCGAGTTTCAATGACATACTCGTGGCATAATGTCAATGCAGGATACAACAATAATACAATAAAATACAGCCCAGATAATGGTACAAAATGGAAAACAATCACATTTGTTGATGGAATGTATTCATATGATGATCTTGATGATTATATCACTCAATCAATAATTCAAAATGGAGATAAACCATCTTCCAGCAAGGGCATCAATCTATATTTTGTGCTTTCATCATATAGAGTTGTCATTGAGCTGGACAACCAATGGAAGCTTGATATTAGAAACTCTAATTTTGGAGCACTTATTGGATTTGAACCAAAGTTAATTAACCAAACTGAACATGGGACAAAATTGCCAAATATTACCAATGATATTGACGTTTTGGACATTAATTGTGATATAATAACTGATAGCCTCAGTGATGGACGATTCACAAATACACTGATAATGATACCCACTGACAATTTAACAAGGAGTTATCCATTTACTTTTGAGCCAAAAAGAGCATTATTCAGTCCAGTTTCCAAGTCAATTATTTCAGAAATGGGGATAACAGTGACTGACGCTTTGGGTCGACCAATTGACTTGAATGGCATTGACTGGTTCATGAGCTTGATTCTCAGGTCTAGTTTAATATAATATATCAATATATGGTACGACAAAGTGAATTTAAGCCACGTTTTGACCCAGAAGTGGGTCGTTATGCGATGAAACATATCCATGGTGAAGGAATTATGGATGTTTTCAGATCAGTTGGATCAAAACTTTTCGGAAAAACAGCAAAAGAATTAGCTAAGAAAGGAGCCAAAACTGCAGCTGAAAAAGCAGTCACCAAAACTGGTGAGTTTGCTGGTAATAAAGCAGGTGATAAAATAATTCAATTATTGAGCAAAAAACAACCTTCCAAAACAAAATCAGTGACAATGAGCCAACCAAAAATGGAGCAGCCACTGACTGATTTTCAAATAGCTGAGAGAGTAAATCAGATGATATCCGGTGGAAAACTCAAAAGAAGGAGAAAATGAAAATAATGTAACATATCTGTATAAATGAAATCATTCAGAAATCCAAAATACATTGAGAGATATGAAGATGTCTTCTTCCAATTGGAGACACCATTGAATACTGGTAATCCAGGAAATAATAGGTCACAAAAGAAAGATGGTTATCGTTTCGTAGTCGATAACACAGGAGAAGTTACTCCATTTGATTGGTATAATGCAAGAATATCGGTTGGTTTTAAAGTCCAAACAATGCAAAATGCAAATATAGCAGCTGAAGACCATAATGGTATTGTTAATGGTTCACACAGTCTTATACATGATTTCGATGTAAGATTGAATGGTAAAATGGTATATGATTGTAATGATGCCAATCATTGTGTAAATATTAAAAATCTATTGGAATATAGTCCAGGATATGCTCAATCGACAGCAACAAATGAGTTTTTCTATCTGGATACAAACCGACACGCTGAAGAACGATTGGCTGAAGATAACTACAATAAAGGATTTGCTGCAAGAAAAGCACTTTTGGGTCTATCAGTTGTTGTCAATACAGAAATACCATTGAATCGATACTCATTCTTTGAAGCATTGATGGATGAGTTATTACCATCAACAAGATTGGAATTAAATTTGCAGATTGAATCTGATACTATTCTAATATGGCAAGCTGGGGCTGATTGTCGTGTAATTATTACCAGAATGGAGCTTATTGTGCCACGAATCACTTTCAATTCAGAAGGACAATCACTGTATATGAGTCAGTTTTTGAAGCCACATAAATGGGTTTATTTGCGAGAAAATATTGAGAGAAGTAATTCTTCAACACAAAGAAGTGGTAATTTTCAGATAACAAGTGGGATTTCAAAGCCAAGGCATGTATTTGTTTTCATTATCAATGATGCAAATCTTGCTGCACAAACAGTAAATCCATTTTTGTACAATACATTTAGTGTATCAACAGATCCCAGAACATTGCTAAATTGTCATTTATCTGTGGCTAATGGCAATGAATATCCTGATGTACATTACACTCCAGAGGCTGATTTGACTCGAGTTTACAGAGATATTCTCAAATATGTGCATGCAAATAATGAATACAGTCAGGGGACTTTATTGAATGTCAACAATTTCAAAACACTATTTCCATTCTTGTATTTCGATTTAACAAAACAAAAAATGGATATCAAAGATGGTACCACAAAGCTGACATTCCACTATGAATTATCTGGCACAACTGCAACTGCATATTCAGTTTATGCATTGACATTATACGAGCAAGACGCTGAGCTCATTCAAAAAGATGGCAAACTATTGTTTCGATAAATGGAATAAATTTTTAATGTAACGTTAGTTATATAAAAGATATGACAACTTATCATTCACATGGAGTAACACTATCAATTGGGCAAAAAGATAGACTAGCAAAAGCATTAAAAAACAATTCAGCAATAACAATAAGATTATCAAATTCTGAATTAACTGGACCGGATCAGCTGATGTTAACCAAAACACAAATAAATAGGTTGAAAAAGGCAATGCAAAACAAAACTGGAGCAGATATTAAAATAAGCAAAACACAGATACGAAAAGCTGTACAACAAGGAGGCAGTCTTTGGTCATCATTATTCAAAATTGGCACAAAATTACTACCAATGGCAGCAAAAGCAGTTGGACCATTAGCTACTGGAGCACTTTCTGGGCTTGCAAATGTGGGTGTCAATAAAATATTTGGTAGAGGACAAGTTGGTGGTTTCCTCATTCCTCAAAATAAAATTGATCAATTAATAAAATACAAAGATTGGCTCACTGAAGCACAAAAGAAGCAAATTGTCAATGCAATACATACTGGTGGACAGATTGTAATTAAACCAACTAAGGCACAATCAGGAGGTTTTTTGGGTACTTGACTGGCTTCAATTGGCATTCCAATGGTTTTGAATGCATTAATGGGTAAAGGCTTGCAGGTGGATAGAAGTAGATCCAGAAGATCGGTCCCAGTTTTTGTTCCAAACACAACCAAAAAAGATGGTGGTTTGGTCCAACCAGTTAATTATAGACCCCCTCCATTTTTCGGTACATGGGATCAGTATGGTAAAGGGAAAAAAAAAACCAAAAAAGGAAAAGGTCTGTTGTTAGGCAAAAACAGTCCATTCAAGGGGATTCCATTAATCGGAGACATTCTGTGAAATTCATAAATAAACCACTCAGTAACTTTGAACTCATTGATTGGGTCAAAAAACTCAAAATAAAACACTTCAGAGGCATTTACAGCAGAGATAATCTACCACAAAAGATGAAAAAAGATGAAGTTGGTATCATTAACCTGGATTCACAGATTGGACCAGGTACACATTGGGTTGCGTATCGAAACGGAGACAAATATGTAGAATATTTTGATAGTTTTGGGTTAATTATGCCAAAAGAAATTATGCAATTCATGTCAACAAGTGGTAAACGATTAATGTATTCAGGTGATGAAATCCAGGAAAGAGATTCAGTATTATGTGGCTATTGGTGTTTGTATTATTTATTTGAGAGACAAAAGGGTACAAGTATATTGAAAACAATCCACAATGCACATTTTGACATGAACAATCAAAGTGTCAATCATAATTTTATAATCCAATATTTTAAAAAATTATCTAATTAATTTGTATAATGGTTGATATAAGATATTGTGAAGAGTGTGATGAGTACACAGAATTTTCAGGAAAATTATGTTTATGGTGTACATTGGTAACAGATTCTGAGTCAGACTCTGATGATAATTAATCTAATATAGTGATATAAAATGGTCAAATCATATTGTGTTAAACAAAAGAAAGAAACTGAATGTGTTCAGCCTTCAGGTTACAAGCAAGCCAAAAATGGTCGGCTTATGTTCTTCTGTACCTGTGCTGAATGTGGTATAACTAAAACCAAATTTGTTAAAAAACAGGGAAACTAAATAGCCCCTCTGAAGGGGGGGGCATAATGGATACTTTAGCATCAACTGGTGCTGATATGTTAATTCAACATGCATTACCATGGATGGGAAAAAAAGCAGTTGAAATGGGTCGATATTATGGGTCTGAAGCACTTAGAAACCCTAAATTGCAAAAAAAAGCTATTGATTATGCTATCTCTAAAGCAACACCTTTTGTTCAAAAGACTGGATCAGAGATGTTTGATAAATTATCAACCAAAGTAAGACCAAAAAGAAGGTACAAAACTGACCGAAAAGAACTTGATGGTGGTAATTTAGATACAATTTTAGAACAATTTGGCACACCAGGTAAGGTTGCATCGAAGTCGATGGATGTTGTTGGAACATTAATTCCATCAACAAAGGAAGTCTTTGATAGATACAAATCTGGAGCCATTGCCAAAAGTGCATTTAGCACAGATACTGGCATATTGTCGAGTCAATTTTGGTCTGGCAAGGCTGGGAAAAATACATTAGAAAAATACAAAAATTATCCATGTGAAAGCATGGTAAAAATTGGAAGCAAATTTCACAACACACCGAAATGCTTAAGTTATGATGCAATTGGTTGGCACCCACCAAATTGGGATGAATATGAAAAGGGAATCAAAGGACGACCCAAAAGCGGTGGCTCAATTGATATACACAAAATGATTGGTAAGCTCCCAAAACCCAAAGCTGGGTGGGTATTACCTGGTCATAAATACACTGGTCCATACAATGATTTGGAAAATCAAGTCAAATATAACCCCAAAACAGGGCAAATATTGGAAATATACGATAAACCAACAGGCAAAACAGATGCAATAGCCATGCAACATGATGTTGATTATTCAGTCTGCAAAGATGACAAAAAATGTAAATTGAAAGCTGACAAAAAGATGGTAAAGTCATTGGATGCTGTTCCATATTCCGAACGACAATGGGGACATTGGTTGGCAAGAAATGCAATAAATACAAAACAGAAACTGGGTCTTGGGGTTCCAAAAAACGTCAAAAGCCGTCGGGTAAAGAGGAAAACTGGCAAGAAAAATTAGCTAATGAGCTGCATAAACCCATACGGCGTAACTTTACTCGGCGGCGTGTTATTGTAAATAATATTGATGAAATATGGGCTGCTGACCTTGTTGAAATGCAACAATTCAGTAAATGGAATAAAGGTAATAGGTATCTTCTCACGACTATAGATGTTTTTAGTAAATACGGCTGGATTGTTCCATTAAAAGATAAAAAAGGTGAGACCATAACGAAAGCATTTCAAAGCATATTCAAAGAGGGTCGAAAACCAAAGTATCTGTGGACTGATAAAGGCTCAGAGTTCTACAACAAACATTTCAAAGACTTGCTCAATAAACATAACATTACACTGTATTCGACTGAAAATGAAGAGAAGTCATCAGTTGTTGAGCGATGGAACCGAACGATTAAAAATAAAATGTGGAAACGATTCACTGCTCAAGGCAATACAATGTATCTGGATATTTTGCCTAAAATATTGAAGCAGTATAATAACACTAAACACAGTTCAATAAAAATGACACCGACAGAAGCATCTAAGAAAAAGAATGTAGGAACTGTTTACTTCAATCTATTTGGCAATTTGAAGCAATTATCATCTTTGCCAAAATTTAAAGTCGGTGAAAAGGTTAGAATATCAAAGTATAAAAGAAAGTTGTTTGATCGAGGTTATACAGAAAACTGGTCAGAAGAGGTCTTCATTATCGATAAAATACAATACACGAATCCGATCACATATAAACTGAAAGATCTCAATAATGAAGAAATTAAAGGAAGTTTTTATGAACCAGAATTATTGAAAGCTAATCAGGAGATATTCAGAATCGATAAAGTTATCAGGAGAGATTACAAGAAGAAACAAGCTTTGGTAAAGTGGAAAGGATACAGTGATGAATTCAATTCTTGGATCCCAATCAAGGATTTAGTCGATTTGTAAAAATAAATAAGCTCTCACGAATATTCGATAGCGAGTCGATTCAATAAAAAAATCTATTGTTGTGTGCAAGATAAATGATATTCTTACCTCAAAAAGCGTCTACAAACATCAGAACGATGAAAGTGGAGAAATAAATGTTCAAAAATCCCAAAACAGGAGCCATAAACATGACTTCGCAAAATGGCAACAAAATGGCCGACACGTGTGTTAACAAACTAGTGTCCAGTCCGCTTTGGGTTGTGTGCATGAAAGCGCATGCGTGTTAATCCAAATCAAGCAATATTACGCAATATACAGAAAAATAGCACCACAAGTGTAAAAATTTCAGAACTGAGTGTAATATATAGGTAATCGGGCCATTGTTATATTAGTTCACAAACTCTGGTGAAGCTTTAGGGTGGTGTCAGCTGGCCCCTGACTGAAACCTGTTTAACGGCTTGTGCAGATGGTGAATTACTGAGTAGTGTGGGATGTCTTCCAGTAGACGGTACCTCCAGGGTGAGCCCGCTCAGGCCCTACTGGTTTACAGCGGGGTGCTCAGAGTTCGTCCCAGGACTCAACCTCGGTCCCAGAGGTAAACTGGGAAAGGGACAGCCGCCTTGTCAGCGGCGGGAAAAAGACCTGGCTGGGGCCAGGCAAGTAAACAGCCAACCGAGCACCCCACGTTCAGGGTTTTGTCCATTTTCGTGACAAGTCACACAACGTCACGCGTGACAGTAACGGCATCCAGTCACACAACAACCATAATGATTATTTTTTTCTCCAAATTGGTGTTCAAAAATATTGTATTCATCATTCAAATCAGCGATTGATGAGTTGGTTGGATTTAATCGATGATTGTTTGTGAGTTGGTGTCATTTATGAAAAACCTAAATTTAGCGTCTCCGTTGCAGGAGTTTTGAAAAACCGAGGATTTATGTTTTTAGGTTTTTGAGAAACCGAGGATAAAAATTTAGCGTCTCCGTTGCAGGAGTTTTGAAAAACCGAGGATTTACGTTTTTAGGTTTTTGAGAAACCGAGGATAAAAATTTAGCGTCTCCGTTGCAGGAGTTTTGAAAAACCGAGGATTTACGTTTTTGACGTCTCCGTTGCAGGAGTCATTGTTGAATCAGGTATGAATTTTGCGAATATTTTGAAAGTGGGCTCATACACCCAAATATCTAACTACTTGTAAGCTTAAGTATAATGTCCCACGACATAACCATGTGTAAGGTACTACATGAAGTACTGTCCCAGTCAAGCCATGTAGTATGCGTGGTAAACTGTCAAGCAACAGCCCAACAAGGGGGGTGGGGTGGGGGGGGGGGAAGTGTGCAAGGAGTCTGCTTTATAATTTGTATAGGAATCCAATTCCTGAAAGGGCAACTGGCTTCAGTACTTGTATATGTCTTGAATGACATGAAGTACATGGGTCAAAAATATTAAATCACCATTTTTGGTCTGAAAATGGGTGTGGTTTGGTTCAGCCAGCATAATGATCAGGATTTCAGAGAACATACACACTGTAGGGGAGGAACACACCCTTACACCCCCACAGAAACTTTCCAAGAGTACTTACCCCCAGGGGTAGATAAGTGATCATTAATTTCATGACAAAATCAATTTAAATGGAGTTAGATGTACATGTAGGCTCTAAGTAGAGACCAGCACAATATTAAGTTCTGGTTAATTAATACCATTGAATGAAGTCAAAAGACGAGATGACAGTTCAGTGCAGGGATTCTCCCATTCCCTCCCCCACTAAAAACATCTACTTTTGAGATCTTCAAAAGTCATCAAGAAAACAGGGGTCTGTGGTAGGAGTTTTCAGGATACAAGCCACACCTGAATGAATGGGAGATACTGGTCAAGCTATAGAGGGTTACGTGAGGAGGCTAGCATCAGCATGGCTTGAACTATCAATAGTTGACTTTTGGTCATTCAAGTGACCTACCTATAGCCTGTCTTTCATCTGGCTCATATTCCATTTTCAATGTGGGAATGAACTTCCGCAATGTATCTGCCAGTTCCTCGGGTGTGAAGCTGATTGCACTGATATTATAAGTGCGCATTTTCAGCTTCTCTGCAGGTGCTTCCAACAACTCAACTGTTGCTCGCAGACAATCAGGAAGATATATCATCGGCATCCTTGTATCTTTTCGCAGATAGCATTTGTATTCCCCTGTTCTTAGTGCCTCATGGAATATATGGACAGCATAGTCTGTTGTACCACCCCCTGGGGCTGTATCTGCTGAGATGACTCCTGGGAATCTTGCCGAGCGGAAATCCAAACCAAACTTGTGATGGTAATACTGTGCAGGAAGAATAAATTGGTCATTTGAGCAAAGAGTAGGTTTTTTTAAAAATTATATTTAACTTTTTTTTATACCCCCAAATAATGATATAAAGAAATTCAATGACAAATTCATATCCAGGGATACCTCATCCCCCCCAAAAGGTCATATTCACCTCCCAAATCTCCTGTCCATTATGAAGTTTTCTTTTCGACCTGACTTTTCAGTTTGAAAGGTTTAAAAACAAGAGAAAATATTAAGTATTGCTCACCTCTCCCAGCAGTTCCATGTGTACTTTGGCCACACCATAGATTGTTTTCGGTCTCTGGATTGTGATATCAGGAGTGGGATTCGATGGTGTTTCAGGACCAAATGCTCCAATAGTACTTGGGCAAAACAGCCTCAAATTATTTCTACGACAAAGTTCAAAGATGTTTTGGACACCTTCAACATTCACTTGCAAAGCTTGCGACACGTTCTGTTCTCCCACAGCACTTAGAATGGCACTGAAATGTACCAACCAATCAATGCGCTCGTTGACAACGATGGACTGCAGGTTTTTGAAGTCAAGAATATCAGCATACAAATATGGCCCTGAATGGAAACATCACATTACATTATAAAGATATAGTATTTCATCATAGCTATTAAGAAATTTTACCATAGGAAACACAGAAACATATTTCTTGTGAGGATACATGAATTACGGAAGTTGTCACTACCATCACACCCATGAAAGCTCATGGATAGGTAATAAAAATTATACAGTAACAGAGCAACCATAAATGAGAGAAGGAATCTTACCGCTCTCCAAAACGTCCCAGGATGGCTTTGCAATGTCCGACATAATGACATTCTCTCTCCCATATTTTTCTCTAAATGGTGATAGCAAAAATATATGCAGAAAAAAAATCATATTAATTTTGTATACGCAGTCATGACAAGATGATTTCTCCTTACCAGATAGCCTGCGAGGTGGTGGGATTTAGGGCGAAAAGAAAATTCGCAGGCTACTTACCACATCAATACGTCGTCGGACAGACAGTTACGTAATCGGAGTCATTTATGATATTAAAACCAAAATTAACGCACAAGTGTGCTAATCAGTCAGAAAAATATAATATTTGATGCTTGTAAAAAAAATATACTCAAAAGTTGAATTTGTTATTTGGTCGACCTTTCTTTTCGATTTATCTCGAGAAAAAACAAGGAGTGGAATAAAGACGCGCGTTATGTCCGTCGCCAAGCATTCGACCGTCGCTGATGCACTTGTTCTTTCAAATTCGAATTCATTTGTATACCACTTTTCAATCACTGGCTTTCATTTGAATGTCTACTGTTATGTCGTTAGTTTAGCGGGGATAGCTGATCAAACAAACTCCAATTTTCTTGCAAATATTTTCAATATTTCTGTGGACTATCGACTGAATTGAATAACATTTCATGAATATTTATGCATATTTATAATATTATTATGAAACCTTATATCGATCACCCCATGTTGTTGGTTGTCGTATTGAAAGGGGACTCTTGTGGACTGGAATTAGAGCTACTATTTTGAACTTATGTCCGATATTAACGTTTGAATAAAATAACGTGATTCAGTCGTAAAATAACTCGGGAAATCAACCCGCGTCTGAAAACGTGTTAACGTGAAGACATACATGAGAGATCACATTACAACTCACCTCAAAATTTTGGCAAGCCCGCGTCCAAGCTGTCCTAAGCTTCCTGGAAGCAAAAAGACGTAAAAAATTACGCTTAAGTCCTTTTCTCTTAATAAACAAACGCCTTCTATGCATTTAATTTTCCGTTCAATTGAGAGCGTGCTCTACTATACTGACCGTCTCAGATATTAGTTACGAGGTCGAGTCACTGAAATGTAAACGAATTTGCGAAGCGTGTGGACACTTCCTTTCTACATATTTCATGTCAACAAGCGATATATTTGCAACAAGAATACCTCCATTTACAGGAAAATAACTTAAGGAAATAATAAAAGGATAAAGGAGTACAACAGACTGAACAGACGTTGAAAACGAAGCGAAATCATTTGGATGACGAAGCACAACAGTACAGTAGTATTTCAAAACGAAACTTACCAGTTATCAAAATTCGCGGCGATTCTCTCTTTACGGTCGTGTAAAAGGAGCGGCTTCTTCCAACTAAATTTTCCGTCGCACAGACAAAATAACCCGGTTTGAAGATTCTCGCAAACATTCTGGTTACTGTTCAAGCTTTAGGTGGACACGATCTTGATATTTACCCCTCTGAAATTGAATTGACCTCATGAATTATGTCCGGCTTTTATATACGTGCGTTTTGTTGTTCACGCGAGACGGCAATAGGTGTATGGCGGGTGTGCTAGGGGGTGTGATCACTGCATTAGCCAATCAGCTGTCAGAATGAACTAATTTGCATCGAAATTGCACTGCACGTGCTCTTGCATCTGTTGCGTCAGAAAAGGTATGTTTTTAATCAAACGGAAATCGAATGGCGAACAGACTTTTAGAATGTGTGGTAACACAAGGAAATAATTTGGGTTTCGGAAAACATAAAGCCAACTGCATAAAAAGTACAAGGCAAGTTTCACGACTCGTCCACTGTGCCCGCAGTCACGTCTCGTTTCAAGATAATTGCAAGTCCGGAAGTTTTCATTTTGATTCACATCATGAGCCTCATAGCAAATACATTAATCTGTTAATTTAAGATCCCGAATCATCCAGATTTTATTCGAGGTCGAGTTATGCTTCGACTTACAATTGGACGCTTTATGTAGAAAAATGTGCGTACACTGAGAAATAATTGCCCGATCTTCCATCCCGAAATGCAATCCACCGCTGAGCACCCTTCAACTATCCTGTCAGTTTTGTTACGATCGAAACAGTGAACATACCATTCAACGATCAAGTACCCATTGTCTGGAAACATGTCGTTTGTCGCAATCGTCACGTGCACACGATGTAGACTTATGGTTTCATAACTGAGACTATATATAAGCCAATTTTGTAACATTTTGACATGGATCTGTCTGGCAGACATTTCAGCGTTTCACTTGGCTTACTACCACTAGCACACCCTGAGTGCCAGAGGCTTTTCTTCCGCGAGTTCTGGTCGAATTCTCTTACTGTCATCATCATCATCATCATCATCATCATCATCATCATCATCATCATCATCATCATCATCATCATCATCCATCATCATCATCATCATCATCGTCGTCGTCGTCATCATCATTGATGAAAAAAAATCTGTGAACGAATTTCACCATACGATGCGCTCGTTTCTACACTGTCCAGTTCACGAAGAGTCTCCAATTAATTGCCCCATTTTCTAGAGTGCTCAGTTAATTTACTATTTGACTGTGCAATCATTTTTCCAGTTCATAGATATAATCAGTTTTGTTTTTGAAGGTTGGTTTCAAAGTGTTGTTTCTGTAATAATAAATGTACTGCTTAGTGATTATAATATGATTCAATAAGAGAAGATCAATCATTTGTTTTTCAAAGACCAGACATCTTATCAACATCGGAAAGTGAGTGAAAGAATTTTGACGTTCTTGTCATGTAATTAATTGAGATCTGCGGTCCAGAGCTCCTTGATAATAACTGGGCAAGATATGAAGAGATGTTCGAGCAGATTCGGTCCATTGTGCCAAGAAAGTCTAACAGGCTGTTCTTCATTTTCTTCGAAAGGCTGTTGGTCACCAAGTATCAGCATCAAATTTCTCCCTGGAAGATCAATGCTTATTTAACTCCCGAAGTCATGAGAATTAAGGATATGATCACTCAAGGTAAATTTTCTTGATATTTTAATATCTTCTCTCCAAAATTCTCGTTGCAAATAATGGTCATGGTCTTATTGATATAGATAGCCGAGAATATTTAATTCAACACTCCGAGAGTCGCACGAGGGGAAGCCATCAATTTAAATTTCGCCTGCCATATGCAAATAAAGACGTTTTTAAATTTTCGTTCTTCCCAAAAACTATAGCAGACTGGAACTGCCTCCCAGAGGCCATTGTTTCGTCAACCTCTTTGGAAATATTTAAACATAGGTTATTAGCTTTTCTTAAGTATTAGTATATAGTTTATATAGTTTTCTTTATTTGACTTTTTTATCATTATTTTATATATTGATATATCTGTATTTAATTCATTTGCTAATTTTATTTATTTTTATGGTTGGTGTGATATCTAAATTGATTTTACCGACCAAATAACATGTAAATGTAAATGTAAATTTTTAGAAGAAAACGTATGGGAACAAGATAGGAGAATTTGTTCTTTGATATTGAAATTCTCGCGGTCTGGTATCCAAAGTAACCTTGAACAGCAATTTATAAATCTTTTCCCATTCTAATGCATCATTACTGTTTAAATATTGCTAAGTACTTCATCTGGGCTATGTTGTGGTTGAGATCCTGGATCGTAATTCTGCACAGATGCGGAGGTTCCCTTGCTGAATCGACTTCGTGAGCCCATCAACTCCAGAACAATCTTTTGTTCTTCTGTTCAGTCAGAGATCGATCAGCGTCTGATCACAAGCGACCCTCGCTGTCTATTTCAGAAGCTTTGAGTACAGATAATTCCAGATTAGACTGAGAGCAGTCTCTCTTTCGCGAGCACGATCTTCGCCATTTGGCTTCTGGCTATGTCGTCTTACCCAGCCAGGGTTAAAGTATTGATTCATTAATTTATGTTAATTTTATGTTTTTATTTACTTTTACGTGAAAGAAAAACAAAAATGTCAATGAAGGCGCGCAACATGGAGGAGTTCCGGGTGCTACCATCCTCACCTCTCACGTGACCTAGTTTGCAAAACCGAGAAGACCCTGGGGACAGGTGTTTGCTGCAGGTCACGCGCTTTCCTTCCTGTTCAGCTGAAGCGCCATCGCCTTTCGGAAGAAGGAAAATGGAGCGACATTTTCAGTGTTTTGCTTTACTTTTAGCTTCAATTCTGGGTTGTTGCTTTACTGCTACCAATGGAGCAATACCTGTTGTAATTTGGCATGGCATGGGTGAGTAGTATGCATCGTGTGGATCCCTAAAGAAAGCAATAAATAGCGGGGATCGATCTGGTTATTTTTTTACATAATTTTACCAGAGCTTGTCAAAAGCTGACAAAAGCTTGGGCTAAATGATTCAACAGGGTAGTTTCTAGGTAGAAACGAGCTGTAAAATTTGGTACAGATTACGACAGTCGTGTTAAACTGATAAGCCGAGTTAGAAAGCTTGGAAATGGAAGTTTACGTCTTGTGCTTTCGTGATCGACTCTTTCACCGAGCTGTCACTCGAGATTCCTAAATTTTATCTCGCTGCCAAGGTTTTCTCCCGCATCATTATTGCAGTTATAGTAAACGCGATAACTGCTTTTCCGTGAAATTGCAAAGTTGATCAGCCAGATACGTAAGAGTGTAAAACTAATTTTCTGTCAATTCTTGTAAGTACTGTAAGTAAGGGCCGGGTCGCACTAGCGTAAAATGTTGTTTATTTTGCAAAAAAATCTGTCATTATATAGGGTTTGCTAGTGCGACCTCTAGTAAAAAAATTACAAAAATGAGCGGAATGCACGAAATGTTCAAAGATACCGCCACTTGAAATTGGCGAGCTCTAAACCTCGCCAAAATGTCACAAAACATCAAAAAAGCTTTTAAGACGTCAATCATGACGTAAATAGAAATCAATAGCGCGGTAAAATCAATTTTCTTGCGACTTTAGCGCCATTTTCTCGAGATGGATCCTATGTGGCCATATGCAAACTCTGGTGCTTTCAGTTACCTTCCATTCAATCAGCGAGCTTCCATCGGACAAGCAAATGATGTCAACCGTCCAGGAGTTCATTCGATGAGCCAGCCGACCTTCAGCCCTGCATATTCTGCACTGTATCCGGCGTACAACCCTCGCGGCTCTGGCTCTAGTTCCAACTCCAGCTCCATCGGCGAAACCCCTTCGCTGATCGAAGAAGAGATTCAGATAACAAGCCCTGCTTCAAGCAAGAGGTACGACAGGTGGACTAACGAACAACAGAGCTACTTGGTCCAGCTCTGGGCAGATAAGCAGGACCAGCTCAATAGCAAGGATTCGAGAGTGGCGTGGCGGGACATTGCCGAGCTGATAAACTTGAAGTTTGCCACCGACAAGACAATCGATAAGTGCCAACGAAAAATGAAATATTTAATCGATGCCTACAAAGAGAAGAAAGAGTGGAACAAGAATCAGACGGGTGGAAACCTAAGGAAATCTGTGTTCTACGATGAGATCGATGCTGTTTTGGGGTGCCGTGACATCGTGACTTTGCGCCATGTCTTAGACGCAGGGGCTCATGATTCATCAACGCGATCGTCTTCCTCAGATAGCGAGACAAGCTCAGTGAATGTGATCCCAGAAATAAACCGGGAAAAAGAGACCATTGCTACGCCGAAGACTCGCACAGAACGAAAGAAGGGGCAAGGAAAACGAAAAAGGAAGTTGGAGGATGCCAACGATGAAGAGTACGAAGTGCACCACAAGCGCACTATTGATGACATCAAAAGTCAAGGAGAGCGGGTGGTTTCTTGTATGGAAAAGATGCAGGAAATGCAAATGCAGCAAATGCAGTTTATGAATCAGTTTATGGGGAATTTTCTCCAGGCATTTAAGGACAAGTAATTTGAAATTTACCGCTATTTTTATTATGTATATTACAAGCTTAAGCATGGCGTTGCTTTAATTTGCGTTACGAACTATACATCTTACAGGAAAAGACAATTATACTGACATTAAAAGGAAAATGAAATTTTAAATTGTTTTATTTCGGATAAACTAAGTATATTTTGCGTTTTTTTTCACTAGTAATAACAGATGTTCAACAATAAAATTAATTGCCATTTGTAGCATTGCACTGTTCTGATTATCATTGAGCCAGTAACTTTGTTTCTTCTAAATGTTTACTGTTTGGTAGCCTACGTACAAGTCGGATTTACCGATTAAACTTCTACGATAATAAAAGCCAGGTTTACAAGGAAGAAATATATTCTTTTAAAATCTCCCTTACGTTATCTCCATCGTGCATTGTATTAACATCATCATCCGCGTTATCGTCACCATCATTTCCATCCTCGTCTTCCCATTCATCACCGTTCATTATGCAGAAGTTATGGAGTACTGCACAGGCTACTGCACTCTTGACTGCAAAGTCAATGCTACTGTCTAAACGCTTAGCTAAAATCCTCCATCGGCTCTTCAAAATACCAAAGGCACATTCTACAGACACTCTAGCGGCAGTCAGCTCTTTATTAAATGCAATCTCATCCCGGTCTCTAGTAGCCTCGGGAAATGGTTTCTGCAGCCATGGTACTAGTGGATAAGCGCTATCCCCCACCAGATAAGGCCGAATGACATGATGACCAACCTGTGCAGTGGGGTTTCTCAGAACTTCATCGCCTTCTGCGCGTCTGTACAACGTGCTGTTCCTCAATACTCGTGCATCGTGTAGGCTGCCAGGAAATCCCGCAGCAAAATCGAGGAACACTTTTCTACCGTCCACTACCCCTTGGACTATGAAATCATGTTGATGATATCGACTGAAATAGTCCACGGCGCTTTCAAGGGGTGCCTTTATCTGAATATGGGTGCCGTCAATAGCCCCGGCAATATTGGGAAGATCAGAGAGTTCGGCAAATGTTTCAACACAAGCTCTAGTCTCTGCTTCGGTAACTGGAAATTTTATGTACTCATTTCTCACTTCAAACAGCGCTTCAGTAACATCTTGCACTGCTTCAATCACGGTACTTTTCCCTACACCGAAGGTAGCGCCTATCGTTAGGTATGAGTTTCCATGTGCAAGACGGTAAAGCCCGAGGGCAAGTACCTTCTCTGGAGGAATACAGTCACGCAGCGCTGTGTTTTGTCTCAAAAGAAATGGACGCAGCACATTTAGAAGCACATCAAACGTATCCCTCGTCATTCGAAGTTGACTTTTGAAATACATCGCAGGAATTGCTCGGTCCCTGAAATGTATTTCAAACCAAGACACATTTGGTCTTGGCAATCGCCAACGGTATGGATTGGGTCGTCTTCGTCGTCTACGTTGCCGGACTTGGCGCTCGTACTCCAACAGCGCCAGTTGAGTATTCAGGTTATGAAGACTGTAGCCAGCATACATATTAAAAGTACTTGCAATTCTAACCTCCATACATTTTAAAAGAAATATCATTCCAAGGAAAGCGAAAGCTGCCCGTTGTGGTTCCATGTTGTTGTAAACAGCGTGATTATGTGACTCACTTTTGGCGGGAGATGAAATTTTATCTTCTTCTGTTGACACACGGTTGACATAACTAGTTGACTGTGCGACCCAGACTTAACAAAACATTTTTTTACCGGAAACAGAAATTTGAGCGAAATATTATCTCAACAAAACCAATTTTATCCTGTAGTGCGACCCGGCCCTAAGTAACTTAAAAACGTGCTTTGTTTACAATTAAAAATAAAAGTACTTGTCTTAAAAGTAAAGCAAAAGTTCTTGTCTGTACATGTAGTGGTACAGCCAGGCTTTCTTACAGGGTTTGCAGTTTGTGGGTTTATAGATCCCCTGAGCACTGCTATGCTAGTCTGCGGAGTAAAGCAGAAATCATCAGGATTGCATGCGTACAGAGGCATTTACTGAAAGAAATAGTGCAGTTTCTAGGTAGGCCACACCGTAAGATTTAGTACAGGTTATGACATTCGTATTAAATTGATAAGCTGAGGTGAATGCTTGGAAATAGAAGCCAGCATCTTTCGCTTTCATGATCGACTCTTGCTAGCTAGTCTTGCACCCAGTTGGCACTCAAGAGTCCTAAATTTTGTCCTTCAAACTCAACCCATGTGACACTAAGTCCGGGAATTGAACCCAGGCCACACTGGTGGGAGGCGTCGCGAGTGCTCTCACCACTTTGCTATATTTTGGGAAATTGAGTCAAGTGCCTATAACTTACCATTCTGAAAGCTATTCTGGTTGGAAAACATGGAGTACCATCCTAATAAATATTTACATGTGATGCAAAACAAGAGTGCTTTACGTTTTCAGGGGACTCATGCTGCAATCCTCTTAGTATGGGCTCCATCAAGAGCATGTTGGAGCAAAAGATTCCTGGCATTTATGTGCGGTCACTGATGATTGGTGATTCAATATTTCAGGTAGCGTCAGAAGTATGTGTAATGATCTGTATGCAGTGCCACTCAGTGTGTTATACACCTGCGTAGTAAATACTGAGGACCCTGAAAAAATACTATGAAGGCGCAGTATCTATGAAGGCAAGGCAGTCAGCAGTGCTGTCTTTAGCAACCAGACACAGGTTGAGTTATGGTGGGCATTTACAGTGAAGGTTACCGGCAACTTAGAACTTGAAAATATTGACTGAAAGACAACAGGCAGCTCGTGTCTTCAAGCCATTTTGTGCAGCCTCTAGTCTGTTCCCCTTACTTTAAACACCACAAAGCATTGAAAGTGTATGAAATGGAAACAATTTGTGTGTAGTTCAAAATAAAGCTGAGGACTGGGGGATTCTAACGTTAATTTTAGTGTGAATGGAAGTTTTTGAAAGGAACCCAGAATCTTGTTTTGTGACCCAATTCACAATCTAAGATAATTTATAATATTTATACCACAGTTTATTTATATTCTTGCTTTTACCCTTCAGAGGTTAATACAGTACTTTCATGTATTCTTGCTCTCAAGAAGCTTTCATAGTGTTTTTACTGGCCTAACATCTTTAGTGGAACTGGTATAAATATTATAATCTTAGATTGGTCACATAGACTGTCTATGTGTAAGACGTAAACTTCATGGAATCCAACAATACTCAGCACTTCTAGAGACCCCCTGCCCCCCCTCCTCCCCCTGGTTGAGGGAGAAGTAAATGGCCAGTGGTAGATCTGGATGATGGCCTGGCCCCACCTTACACAAAGTTCTGGATCTGCCGCTAGCGACATTCATTCCTTTGAAGGTCACTGTTGACAAGTAGCATATTCAGTAGCATTGTATTCAGACAATAAGCAAAATAACAGAGATCTACTTTTGACTTACAAATCCTTTTGATACATTTTGGCACTGCCTCTTCTTCCAAACCCTTTTATTGACAACTGTTTTCTGGTTGTAATATTATTGTTTCTTTTAGGATACGGAAAATGGGTTCTTGATGAATGCCAATGATCAGGTAATTTTTTAAAATTATATTGCCCATTTATTTAATATACAAATATTATAAAAGTAATTCTCTGTTTTTAGCTAGTACTCATTGCCTGAACAATCATTTTTTGTTGGCAGGTCAAACAGGTTTGTGACAAAGTTGCTTCTGATCCCAAGCTGAAGGACGGATATAATGCTCTTGGATTTTCACAAGGTGGACAGTTTTTGTGAGTACAGACAGTTGAACGAGCCCTTCATTCCATCAAACTTGATTGGTGTAGCATGGTGAACAGAAGCTCTGACCTCAAGAAGGGGAGGCTTTGCCTTAAGGACGGTACCTACTATTGTTACTGCGGATACGTTCTGCGCATTGCGAGATACTCAGGTTTCCTATGGGTGGTGCCTACTAATACAGGAATATTTTTGCGCGGTTTAAAACTATACGGAGAAAGCAGAACTTACCATTTGTCGTTGGCATCTCAAAAGAAAATTGGGGGTAACCATGCATTTTTCAGAGAAAATGAAGCTTCAATTTAGGAAAAAATCCCATACATGGCTTTATATTTTGGCACTTTTTAGAGATATTGTTGCTTAATTATCTCTGAAAAATGCGTGGTTACCCCAAATTTTCTTTTTGGATTCCAATAGGCCTTGCTAAGATTTGCTTTATCCGCATAGTCATAAACTGCGCAAAAATACTTCGGTTTTAGTAGGCACCGTCCTTAAGAGCAGGTAGAGGTGGCGTGGCCTAGAGGTTAGGGCTCCAGACTTGTAACGCAGAGGTCCTGGGTTTAAGTCCCGGTCTGACCACTTGGATTTGTTTCATGGTAGCCCTGTTTTCAAATACAAAGTTACACTTTGTAAATAGTCAACTGGCTTGCCTCCTACCAGACGGGACTCTTAACAAATGTTATGTTCAGTTTGTATATTTATTTCACTGATTTATAGTGTGCTCAAATTATAGCTCTACAGTGCTAACTAAAATACTTTGATGATTGAAAAAGCTCATTATTATAAATTATTATTATTATTATTATTATTATTATTATTATTATTATTATTATTATTATTGATTATTCAGATAAATTAGAAAGACAGCAAAGTTGGATCTCTTGCAATTTTTTATCAAATCCGTCTTTTTAAAAGTTTAATGTATCTGGCACATGGTAAATAGTGTTCTGTAATGTTCAACAGCACTTACTGTAATGTCAGTCAACCAGAGTTGGCAACGGACTTCCTTCATGGGACAGACAATCAAAATTTAATTCCAAGTTTGAACTATACATGTGTCACTATTGGAGTAAATAAGTTTTTTCTAATAATTATTTATTTAACTCTAGACGTGCTGTCGCCCAGAGATGTCCCAACCCTCCGATGTTTAATCTGGTTAGTTTTGGTGGACAACATCAAGGTGAGACACTAGTATGTGAACAATCAAAATAATATAAATATACTGGTGCTACCAGAACTCAATATGGAGGTTCATGAGTAATGGTCATACATGTTATGTGAATCTATGAACTCAATTCCAAGCTTAGATGAGAGTACAAAACAAATTTGTGTCAGAGGCAGTGTGTATTGCAACAAATGTCACAAGCATATATCCTCTGATTTACACTACAAAAACTCATTAATAATTCATAAGCCCATTGACCTATCAAATGGTCGATAAAACGTCACATGCAGTGGTTTTAAAACCCAATAAAACCTCCTCCTTATTAGTATGTGGTGTTTAATGTTTTTCTTGTATGTTTATTTCCAACGTTCACAAACTCACGAACTCTCTTGACACACGCTTTTCCAGGAATGTTTTTGAAGCCATTCAAAAACCCTTGCTGCACGTGTTTTATAGGGTCTAAAATCCCGATTAAACACTGCTGCTCGTATTTTAAACATTACATAATCAGCTGTGATATTTTCCCCCAGGTGTTTATGGATTCCCTCATTGCCCTGGTGACAACTCCACCATCTGTGACTATGTCAGAAAGCTGTTGAATTATGGAGCTTATAATAGGTATTGTATCTCACTGTTGATAAATTAACGATAGATGTTTTTCATCACGTGGTAAGTTAGTCATCATGTCAGTTGTTATGTAAGAACGATTTGACAGTTGTAAATTTTCTCTTCTTCAAATGAATCAAAATTTAATGAAATACAGCGCAGCTGTATTCCAAGTGATCATAAGAAGACCTTGAGAAATACCTGTAGGCTTGTGCATTTATTCATCTTGGGCTTGTTTTGTTTCTTAGAGGGTTCTGGGCATTTTATTCTTGTTTTAGTTTTTTTTAGTTAATGCTTTCATTGTAATAGAAACTTTACACTACTCTACATGTACATACAATACATGTAGTGTAAATTCTTGTTTTAGTATGTTGTGGTCTGTCATACATCTTGCTTCTTTGCATTTTTACAAGTTGTCATCATGCCTCAATTATAATATTATTATAATTTATTCACATTCTATTCTGTTTTTTTTTTTTCTGTGATGTTATATAGCTGGATTCAAAGCTTGTGAGTATTGAATATATTTCCATTTTTCCATTGTCCTGACTATCATACCTTAATTTCTTTTAACATAAATAATTATTTGTTAACAAAGTTGATTTTATACCTTATTATTCATTAAAATTTAATGTTAAATGTTTTTCACCAGCCTTGTTCAGGCAGAATACTGGCATGACCCACTGAATGAGGAAGAATATAAGGAAAAGAGTGTCTTCTTGGCAGATATAAATCAAGAAAAGGAGGTAAAAGAGTAAAGAAAACTCATTCACAAGAAATTCACCTGACATACATACCTACATAATCTTTATTTAAACACGATGATAATTAAAGCTGTTAGCTTGTGGGGACCCCTCCCCCCCCCCCATACACCATCTCTCAGGAAAATTAAGGCATGGGTCTCCAGTTATTTGCTAAAAAAAATTAAGGGGATAGCCTACCTTCTGAAGATTTAGCCATAACATCTAAGACTTTGGAGGCATAATATGCTTGCAAATTTCAACATATTCATTTATTACCATTATTATTATTATTATTGTACTATTCTGCAGTGTAGCATTATAAATTCAACTTTGCACTTTGTGTTAATTTCAAATCAAGATAACAGTAGGACTGTTGAAAAATGTCATTTAAAATAACAAATATTGACAGATGTAAATTAGTTTGGCATAGTTGCACTGTCCTTCCTTTAATCAATTTAACTAAACTTGAATTTTCAGAAGAAGCACCCTGAATACAAGGAGAACCTGATGAAACTAAAGAACTTTGTGATGGTGATGTTTGCTAATGATACGATGGTCGTTCCAAAGGAGTCTGAGGTATGTAAAACTTTACATCATTCCCGGTGTGTATTCGTCTTATGTTATAGCCAGGAAGGTTATCCCAACAGTGGATTTCCCTAGAAAGAGGTCACTACACATTTTATCCTTGGCTAGCACTTTAACCATTAAACACAATCGGTAATGAACTGTTTTTTGCTGTAACAAAAAAAAAATTGACTGATCAAAATAACTGGCATAGGTATCTATTAAGTATTTTTGGAGTATGGCCCTTGGCGAAAAGTGTTTCACAGAGTAGTTATGCAACTTGGGTTGGCTGATTTCCTCTCCCTACCCCCTTGAGGGGTGGGGTGGACTTTCCATGGTGGGGATGGAGGAGGGTTGGATATGTTCTGGAACAACACAATGAATGCTGCCATTGCCAGATTACTCTCATTGCACTGCTAATGAACAGACCATATTATTTTATATATTTCATAAATTAGCCTCAATTCAAGCTATTGCAACCTGCTTGCATAGATTGGAGCTTAACTAAGATCAATCACCTAAATATTTCTCTTCATAACATTTTTGCACTCATTTGGAGATATTTCAAATTCCCTACTGCCTTATCCTCTCGCCCTACTCTCCCCATGGGGAGGAAGATCCAATGACACGGTCATTCTGAATTGCACTCTTTTTGTTTTGATTTCTTGGACAGTGGTTTGGTTTCTACAAGCCTGGACAAGCAAAAGAAAAGTACACTCTACAGGAAAGCGAGTTGTACCAAGATGTGAGTATTGTTGGATGAGCTACAAGTGTACGAATTGAAATAACATGTAAAACAATGTTAACGTTTGTAATCAACCTTTTTGTGTGATAAAGAACAAAGGAAAGGACAAAATGGAAAAAATTAAATAAATGCATAAGAAGATAGCTTGTAGCCTGAAGCCCTCATTTCTTGACTATTAATTAGTGTAAGTCCACAGCTTTTGTTACTATACACTGAAAATCAATAGGTGTTAGTAGTTTTTTTTAATAACCTTGTTAATAAAAACCTCCAATTAACAAATTGACGGCAGTTTTCTATGGGCTGTACTCTAATCAATCACAAATTGATTTAATAAAATGTTCAAAAATCAAGTGTAACCACAAGCCATAGGTGAGTGATTTCACTGCCATTGAACATTTTATGGCATCATTGTGCAATGACATGGAAAAAAATAAGTGGAATTGGCTTTAGTTCCCTCAAGAAAGCGCATTTGTTACATCTGACGTCATTTTTATTGTCTGCACTCTATAAATGTAGACAACAGCTAGTAAGAGAATAGTGACAGAATTTTGACAGTTATTGTAAAACTGTATTTGCTGTCTTTTTATGAGATTTGGAAACTAAAATGCAACTGACTTGTTCTCTTATAGGACTTGCTGGGCCTGAAACAAATGGACCAAGATAAGAAGCTGCACTTCCTCACTGCAATTGGAGATCACCTGCAGTTTTCAGACAAGTTCTTCGATGAGCAGATTTTACCATTTTTGAAGTAAAAGTCTGCCACTTTGTTATTGTAGCCCTCAGCTGACTCACGAAGCCGTACGCAGATTAGATGATAGATTGGACAATAAATTAAACTGTTTTTTGTACCCATGTATTAAAATTATAAACATAGTTTGCCTCGTAATTTGCTCTGAAGTATGCACTTGTTACATTATCACAAAATATAATTATGTATAAATATGGCAAATAGCAGAAAGTGCAAAATCTGAATAATATTATTAAATAATGTTCTTCACTTAGAACAGAGAATGTTCAGTTCTGTTACAATAATATACAACCATTTTGTACCCTAAAATAATAAAAACAAAAGTAGTAACATTTTTCAATAAACTGTGTTAACACCATTAATAAATGTTGCCTTTAATTATTTCTTATTAACATGTTTAAATAACAACCATCAGAGTCGGGATCTTGATGGCTTTTTTAGAGAGCTTAATTTTGATTGACTATTTTTTAAATACTATTAAACAGTCATACATGTAGCAAATTTTGTATTTTGTCCAATTGGGCTATTTCCAGCCCAAGTCCATCTTGAACGTTTGTAAAAAACAAAAATTCACTCAGAGAAATGGGTATCCGTTTGAGATAAGGAGAGGTTCAAGGTACACTGTAGCCAGTGTTTGTGGTAGAGGAAGTTTATTGTACCAGCTAAAGCAGCCCTCCCCCCGTCCCCCTCCACACAAGGGATAGTTGGTTGAGAAAAACACAGTGAGTCAGTTATTAGAAGACAGTTTAGACAGTGTTTAACAAAACCATGTTTTAAGTCATTTTCAATTACCTAAACATTGTCTGACGGTAATAAGAAGGCTTGCATCCCAGACTAGAAAACTATTTATCTGCCTAAAATCAACCCCTTATGAACAGATTTTGGAACTTGTAAGAGAAAAAAAGGCTGAGTAAAAATGCAATTGCCTACTGTTCAGCCATCTCTAGTTTTCAGTTAACCCTTTAACCCCTAATATCAAACTACAAAATCTCCTATCTTGTCCCCATAATTTAGTTTTAAAAGTACTGGGGAGAAGTTATTATAATATCAAGAAAATTCACCTTAGGTGATCACATCCTTAATTCTCATGATCTCAGTGGTTGAATAAACGTTGGCATTACAAGGAGAAATTTGATGCTGGTCCCTGTTAGGGCTTACAGGGTCAATAGTTTAGTGTCGGAAAAGTGTCCCTAGTGTCAGGCTCAAATATAACTAGCCATTCCACGGCTCCTGTATTTTAGGTCTGCCTGTCCTGAACCCCTCTTCCAATCCATCCAGAATATTCATCTCCTCATCAGACAAATTAAAGTCAAATATGCTGGCATTTTCTTCAATTCGGGACAATCGACTGGACTTGGGAATACATACATAATCTTTCTGTATACACCATCTTAATAAAATCTGAGCAGGGGTTTTTCCATGTTTGTCTCCAATCTCCTTCAGCATGGGATGACCAAGTTTCTTTGCTCTTGTCAGTGGTGAGTAAGCTTGAATAACAATCCCTTGTTTCTTGCAGTAATTTACCACATCAGTTTCTTGTAAAAAGGGATGTACCTCAATTTGATTGATGGATGGTATCACGGTGGAGTACTTTCTCAGTTCCTCAAGATGGTGAATGCCAAAATTGGATACACCAATTGATCTACGGCAACAAAAAGAACCAGGGTCTTTTTTAATAAAAACAAGTCGAGCATAATTTCCTTCTAAAGTAAATTATTATTTAGATTAATTTTCCTTGGTTATTGTCTTTCTGATTGGATTTATTTAATAAATATCACAACCCTCCAGGTTTATTTTCAATTTTTCCTCTTTTGTTTGCTAAATAGAGATTGGGGTAGGGGGAGGGGGCTTCTTTAAAATTATGAATTTGTAACAAAACTGAACATTTTTCCAAACTTTTACCTCAATACAGTAATAGGTCGTGTACTAACCTAAGTTTTCCCGTAGCCAAACAGACTGATATTGTACATCAGTTATAAAGTATTTCCTTCATGTTTTCTACCTTGGAAGGGGGATGGCTTGGGGCTTTTATTTAAAATCTGTCCTTTTGGAGAGGGGGATTCAATTACAGATAGTGGGGGCAAGGACGGGGGGGGGGGGGGGAGGGGGGGGGCTACACAAAATATGAAAAAGCTCCAATATATTGGGAATGTTAAGCATGCCATCTCAAAACAGAGCTCTACAAACCTAATCAGCCCTTGCTCTTTTAACTTGACCATGGCATTCCAAGAAGGTACAACTTTGTCGGGAACTGGCGAATGCATCAGGTACAAGTCCACATATTCCAATCCAAATTTTCCTAAACTCTTGTTGAAAGCTCCCAATGTCTTGTCAAAGCCATGATCATCGTCATAAAGCTTTGTGACAACAAAAATATCTTCTCTTGGGATTTTACTCTGCCTTATAGCCTCGCCAACACTCTCTTCGTTCATGTATCTCGCCGCTGTATCAATTTGTCTGTAGCCTTTTTCCAAAGCCCTGAGAACTGCATTCCGAGTTTCTTCGCCTGATCCAGCTTGATACACACCCAGGCCAAAAATGGGGATTTTCACGCCATCGTTAAGAGTCAAAGTTGAGGAGATATTGATGATATTTGATCGAGGCGTTGAAGTGTAGAACTTGCGGTTATCTCTGGCAAAATCTTTGCAATTTTCACTGTTCGATTCACACGAGTCATCATCGGCCAAAGAGAGTGAAAGCATTAACAGAAAGAAAATAAAATCAATCATCTTGCCTAAAATACAACTAAGAAAATGCCTGAATAATTGTAAAACGTAAGAAAAGCGTGGTTTTTATGTAAGCTGCATAAGAGATGTAATTAAAAATAAGGCGAAACCTTACCTATGTTTCCAAGCCTGGAATGACAACCGTGCTCTCTTCTCAGCTGTAGACGTTAATTTGGAAAAATTCGCCAAGCGTGATAAATTTCCCCAGAGAACCATGCCTTTTATACCCTTTTCGTGATTTTGTTGTAGAAATTATATTATGTTCACACCGTCAAAATAAAAACATTGATCGATATTTTTTCGCAGTGTGAAAATATTTTGGTTTTGTTCCCAGACCTCTCCCTGATCAAAATGATAAAAAGCCGGAAGTCGGCGATGAGGTTGTGGATGGAAGGGGTGGGATGTAGTTTACACCGGAAATTAAGAGGGTAAGGGTGAACACAAAAACTGTAAATTTCAAGTGGAGTAAGGTTTCAAGCGAAAGAAACCTGCGGGGGAGCTTGAATATTTTCTTGAACAGCAACTAGCTGAAAGACTTTACAATTTGAAAAAAAAAAGTGAATTAAATTTTCAGGCATGTAGGATTAATGCCATGTACCTTCCTTTTTTTGTTGGTTTTTTAAGACTGGACCGTTATTATGAACCTGGGCAGCATTGTGAAGGGGTTAAGCAGGGCATACAACATGGTAAAAATCACTCTTGCATGTCGTCTCAACTAAATATACCTTGAAG
This sequence comes from Pavona decussata, assembly GCF_977016875.1. Taxonomy (NCBI): domain Eukaryota; kingdom Metazoa; phylum Cnidaria; class Anthozoa; order Scleractinia; family Agariciidae; genus Pavona; species Pavona decussata. The sequence goes on from NW_028145742.1 coordinate 572,992, forward strand.
TTCACACTTCAAACTGACATATTTCAGTCAAGATTTCTTTTGAATGTAGTCTATAATTTATTCAATGTTCACAATATTTACAAATCACTTAACGTGACTTAATTTTATTAGTAAAGGCTTAACTTAAAAAGGACATTCTTTACTCACAAGTTTACAAGTTACCCCATGACCAGGCAAAACAAAACCATAGCCTGGTGCTTGGTTGGTTATATGCATGGTACAGCAGGGAACGTGGACATGACAATGGTTCAGAAAATGTGGTGTCTGAGCTCACATGCAAAATACCCTGGTCCTAGAGGTAATATATCAAACACAAGGAAGAGTGTTTCCTCCGATTTCCAAACACCGAGAAGTAGGTTGGAAAAACGAGGCGCAGTCGAGTTTTTTAAACCAACTTTGAGGTGTTTCCAACCTACTTCTCGGTGTTTGGAAATCGGAGGAAACACTCTTTCGAGTGTTTGATATAGCTTCTCAAACTATTGATAATTCTTGGATAAATTCGAAGCAAAAGTGCACAAAATTTTATGATAATTAAGATCACATCTCTAAACCTCCTTCACAGTAGTGATTTGCGTTGTTTTGGCTTGATGAATTATTAATGAGTTTGAGATTCACGTTTTTATCACAAAACAAAGTGAAAAGCAGACAAAAATTGAAATGAAAGTTAAAAAACTTCTCCCCAGTCTCCATTTGAACTTGGGAATGGGCAATAGCACAGTTTTGTTTAAAAAAGAAAGAAAAAAATGAAAACCACTGAAACCAGGGTGGTCTACATACAGAACCATAATAAATACATCTTGACCATAACATTTAAGTGGCCGTAGTGTCCTGTGGCAGACACAGCTAAAAGGACAATTCATCCAACTATTAGCATTTTTACATTGCATCCATGAACATAGGCTCATTGGAAGGTTCATCTGGGAGCTCCTAAAAAAGACAAAAATCAGTAGTTATTATAAAAAATAAAAAAAAAAACAAGATCAAGAATGATTATCATTGTTTTAAAACCAATCTTTGGTTTATTACAATTATGAGAAGAATAAAATACATTTCTGTCAGCTCTATAATTTACAGAGTCATAGTCATGTAATATTAAGTTGAACAAATGGGCAGCTTATATATCAAGGCTAATTAGGCATATTGACGAGGAAATGAATAAAATATTGAAGTGATAAATTAGCTTTGATATATAAGCTGTCGATTTCTTTGAAACTTAATAATTATTAGGGTCTATTAGATGACTATGACTCTGTAATAGAGCCGAAATATTAATGTAAAAAATTTTCTCATTGTAATGAACCAAAACTTGGTTTCAAAACAATGATAACCACCTTTGTCTTGTAATAGTATTATTCATTTATTCACTATTCTAAAATAATTAATCATCAGATGGTTCTGGATTTTAATAGTAATGATCACATATAGTATCTTCAAGCATAAATAATTGCACTCGCACAAAAAAGTAACTGAAATAGCAAAGAGTAGGCTTGATTTTTCCACTTCCTTGGATCTTTTCTCTTTTTTCCTTGCCATAAGCACAGGGTCAATGGGCAATTCCAGAAAATATCCATACCCAACCACAGACGGCTTCCATGTTTTAACCCCCCCTTGCCTTCGGAAATTCCAAAATGCGTTACCCCCCCATGCCCTCAGAATTCCATAATCGTGAACCCCCCCTCCCCTTCACAATTTCCGGTTTTTCTGGGAAGTACATTTTCGATTTTAGCAACGCCTATATGAACAAACGAACATGAATTTATGCCTCCTCAGGGCTGCGATCTAGCGGCGCTAGGCGACAAGCTTTACTCTTCAACAAGAAAAACCTACCGCTAGTGGCCAGGCCGTGAAATGGTCTTTTCAAGTCCGAATTTGGCTATAATAATAAACACCATTTACGGCAGTTTTACTCCTCTTTGTTTTCTTGTGCCATTCAACTCCTTTAGGAAAAGTAGGAAACTAGAACAACGCATTGGATGAAAACAAAAATTATTTCTTTTCACCCCTTGTTTTATACCCGCACAAAATCCATGCTTCAGTCGGCTTCAGTTTCTGGACCAAAAATTCAATTAAATAAAATTGTATCTGTGATTCCAGGCGCTATCAAGAGAAAACTTGTGGTTTCAATTACCACATTACGAATACCTAGTATTAACTATTTCAAACGCTTTTAGCGAGGAAGAAGAAAATTACCGATTGTCAACTACATTGAAAACAACTTTATGCAAATTTATCAGTGATATGTGATGCGCGTGGGTCTGCGAAATCTGCGAGCCAGCGAGCCATGCGAGCCATCGTGCGAGCCATGCGAGTCACGCGAGTCATGCGAGCCATGCGAGCCACAGTGCAAATGTTAAGAATTTTTATTTAATTGTTTTATTTACATTCGCGTGAGAAAATATTGGACGAATTTTTTTCTTTGGTTTTCTTTTTTTTTTTTTTCGTTTTTGTTATAATTTTGGAGAGAATTTTGCCTATTCAAAATCGCCCAAGATGCGCAAAAAAATAAAAAACAATACGCAAAAATTTATTAAGGTTTAAGACTTCAGGGAAAAAAAATCCGAGAAAAACATACGGCTGCACCGCTACTCGAATAGGTATCTATTGACACACGTCATTCATTGATATCCACGTGGAACTTCATTCAAGAAAAAAAAAAAAAAAAAAAAAAAGAAAAGAACAGCACTTCGACTCCGTGTGTTGGCGTCAAGAATGGTGAGTAAATCGCGCCATTTTAACAGGTTTGGTCTTTAGTGGAGAATCAGAGTTATCAGAACTCTGTCGGTTGGCTGACTGCTGCATGTGGTTGTCCTTTCCCTTAGAGAAGTCTTTCTTCAAAACTCGCCACTAGAGTGGCAGAGGCTGGTTTCGAGATAGCATTCGACCCACCAGCTGACGACAAATGCTTCTGTTACGCTGCTTCTTTTCAAATTGAATTTAGTGCAACAATATTGACTTCGCTCATCTTTGAGTACTCATTTATCATACCTTACAAGATTGGAATGACACTGACAATCAGTCCTGACGTGTCAATTACAGTCAACCCAGGTCACGCGTGAACAGTATTTCCAAGAATGAAATGAACATTCGAATTTCTCTTTGTAATGTCCGACGCGTGAATGGAATGTTGGACATTTCTCTGGAAATCGTTCCGAAAAAGACGCATTAACTGAAAAAAAAGAATCAAAATACTTGGGAAACAATTGTTATTCTTGAAATATTCAATTTTGCAGTGTAAAGAAAAATTCATAGCTTTATATAGTCAATAAGCCAGGGAAATTTATACGGGAACTCTGAAATCTCGTTGGCGATTTTCAAAACTGACATGTAAATTTCAACACTCCGTTCAAATTATAAAAATATCGTTCACGCGTGACCTGGGTTGACTGTAACAAAAAACTGAAATATGATGGTTTGCGTTGTCCCACTGTACGAATTAAATATTGCGATGTTATTCATCTTGTTCCGATGCTCTTGTTCTTGTTCTTATGTGAATGTAAATACAACAAATAAAAATTCTTAACATTTATACTGTGGCTCGCATGACTCGCGTGACTCACATGGCTCGCATGGCTCGCACGGCTCGCATGGCTCGCATGGCTCACCCCTTGGCTCGCATGGCTCGCTGACTCGCAGATTTTTATCACTCGATGCGCGTCTTGAATGTTCGATTCCACGTGCCCGAGTCCCTCACGAGTAAACATACATCGTTGCTGTTTTGTAATTATCTACTTTATTTACAAAATGTTACTGAAAAAAGTAGCAGTCATTAACCCTCATACAAGAGCAGCCTTCCAATCGATCGACTCTTACGCCGGAGCACGTGGACAAGATTGCGGCTTTTTCGCGGAATGTAACACGATCGCTTCTGAAATATCTTCGCTGCGCAAGCAGTACGCTGTGCAAGATTATACTTGATTGTACTTGAATCTTTCGAATGAAAACTTCGGAAAAAGCATTTCCTTTTTTAAAAACGTACAACGTCTACGGTAAAATTCGGCAAGGAACCGGGGAAACTTCAACGTGGCCGCTCGTTTGCCTTTGAGCAGACTTTGTTTACATCTTTGGCGTAGCGTTACAAATTTGCATAAATATTATCGAGATCATCGAATCTCAAAAGGCGATGTCACGTTTTCTTCATTTCAAATCGTAACCGTGTCTTCCTCTCAAAGATGACTACCTGTCCACTTAACCCAGTAATAAACAGTGAAGGAAGCGATATTAAAGGATTGCACCTTTTTCGGCCGCTGTTTCACAAGCTGAGAATGGAAACACGCGCGATCGCTACAAGTACGCTGCACATAATTATGCTTGATTGTACTTTAATCTTTCGAATCAAAACTTCGAAAACAGCATTTCCTTGATTAAAAAACGAGCAAAGGCCCCCCCATGCCCTCAGAATTCCATAATCGTGAACCCCCCCTCCCCTTCGGAATTCCATAATCGTGAACCCCCCCTCCCCTTCGGAAATCCTAAAAGCCGTCCGTGGTATGGTATGGATATTTTCTGGAATCGCCCAATTCCCCCAGCGTGGCTGGAAATCAAGCATAACAATAGAGAGGCATTTTAGTTACCTGATTTAATTTTTTGAATTCCACCACTTGATGGAAGATGTAATCCAAGATGTGTTTGGCATCTCTGCAGTCAGATGGCAGCTTGCTACAGACACCAAGAATATCACCACACTCACGGACATAATACTCAAGATCATCCTCAGTACCTACAGCAGGGAAAAAGATACAAGACCCTTTGTTATGAGGGGATCTGTGCAACCAAGTTTAAATTTAGATCAACCCACTAATTCATCAAATGAACATCCTTTATTCAATACTTAGACAAAAGCAGGGAGAGTGGACAGTGCACTGTGAACCTTTAAGTTTGGCGTTTGATTCTGTGGATAACTATTCAGAGAAGAACTAGTGAGGAGCATTTTAATGGATGCACTTAATATGGAGCCTTGCTCTGTTGTGCAGTCCCTTGTCTTCCTAGTTTTAATTTTGAGGGTCTGCTGTTAATTAGTGAGAGTGGAAGTTTTGTAAATAAATAAATTTTCCTGCAGCACTTTTTGGTTCATAACAATAAATTATTTGTTCATTTGTCACATTTAGTTGGCAAGCCTTGCAAATAAAATTATTTCTCACCTTAGTCCTGAGTTAAAGGTTAGTAATCACAAGTTACTCACATTTGTTGGTTATCTGTGCCAGTCTTGTCTTTTCTGAGGAGAAGCTCTCATCAAGATCAAACAGATCCAGTGCTGGAGCAGGTAGCTCACGGAATGTTGGAGAAAACACCTACAATACAAAGAAAGAAAAGAGTTAAGCTCAGCTCAACATGAACTTGAGAATGAAGAATTCCTCATCAGAACCTAATCAGTCACACTACGAGCTTAAGTGTCCCACATGGCCAGAGATTAACCTGGTTTCTGTAGCAACTAGGAGGATTGCTACCCCCTTCCCCCTCCCCCCGCCAGTTGAGAAGCTAGTCCATCGCAGGGTTGAAGAGATCGAAAGTCCGAAACACTAACCACTACAGCACTGTGCCTCCACCCCCTCCATTGTAAAGTGCATTTAATCATAACCGCACAAAACAGCACTATTTAAATCAGTCACACTACGAGCTTAAGTGTCCCACATGACCAGAGATTAACCTGGTTTCTGTAGCAACTAGGAGGATTGCTACCCCCTCCCCCCTCCCCCCGCCAGTTGAGAAGCTAGTCCATCGCAGGGTTGAAGAGATCGAAAGTCCGAACCACTAACTCCTACAGCACTGTGCCTCCACCCCCTCCATTGTAAAGTGCATTTAATCATAACTGCACAAAACAGCACTATTTAAATCCATTAAGATTATTTTTGTCTCAGTGAGACATCAGTATTTCACACTTACTGCAGGTTGAAGAGGTGGAAGAGGAGTCTCAAACTGTGGAGTGATCAAGAGCAGAGGTTCATGCTTTACTCTCAGATCCTCGTATGCTCTGAAATATAACACCAAAAGTGTATTTAACCAGCTGTTATTGATGTAACTTATATCAAACACGAGGAAGAGTGTTTCCTCCCATTTCCAAACACCAGGAAGTTGGTTAAAAAAACTCAGCTGCGCCTCGTTTTTCCAACCTACTTCTCTGTGTTTGGAAATAGGAGGAAACACTCTTCCTCGTGTTTGATATATTACTATAAAGATCACCCGAAACATCAAGGTTGATCAAGGTACTAAATTCCTTCCTAAGTTTCATTTGGTCAGCACAACCATACTCTCACTCTTGACTTAAGCTTACCTTATGGCAGCTGGAACTACACTGGTGTCAAGCTTGAAAAGGTCCTCATCAAACATTTTCGTAATGTCTCTTCCCACACTCTGTGGAGGAAACAGCAAATGACACACTCAACTGTTAAGTCTGATGATCAAAAAGATTAATACAGAGGCTTTAAGTGATTCTTGATCTCACGTTAAGTTCTCCTTTGTTCATAGAAGGTAGAACAACGTAATTTGTTAGGAGGATCTAGCAGTCTATCAGGTGTCACTTAGAGCTTTTTTCCATGCACCCCTTCAAATGGTAATCAACAACAAATTCCTCTGTAATATCAATGCGTAATCGTTCAACAAAGTTATGAGAACGAAGAATATGATCATGCAACGTGAATTCACCTGATATTTTAACATCTTCTCCCTACTCCTGCTACAATAAATGTATGGGGATAGGCAAGGGAATTTGTATTTGCATATTGACATTTGGATTCACTTGCCTCATCTCCCTCTTGAAGGCAAACTCTTAGCCTTTCTGACATCCTAGGAGTGTCTGGAATATAGTGGTAGTCTGATACCTGCACATGGAGTATACAATTTAAGAATATACACACAGTCAGGGAAAATGTTACAAGTTATATACCAGCTGAGGTAAAATATTATTAATTACTAAATTCACGAATGGCAAGTTTAATATAAAATCATTCTGTTTAAATGATCATTTGTACCTCAGGGTCTTCTGCGTCGATATTGTTCAGCTGAATGTCATTGGTTGTGAGCCACTGAAATACTACATCCTGGAGGAGCAAACAAAAAAGGTAAAACAACTTTATTTATAAATAAATAAACACGACTACATTTCTACTCAAACATCTTACAAAGCAATGTTGAAGAACTTTCTTATCAATCCGCTCTTCGCAAGTTCCGAGTGAAAAATATTATCATTGTTATTGAATCACACGATCTGAGTCATGCCTTTAATCAGGACTGTTCCCACAAGTAGTACTTTTTTTTTTATCTCAGTTCTTAAGTCCCACAGAATATTGATACTGGAACATGGAAGCTCATTGCAAATTGTAAGGAACCAGCCATCATTCATCCCTTTGGTGGCAATGAGTTTTTCTTATTAATAAACTATATATCTATCTAGATGTACTCACCTCAACCTTGGCGTTTTCCTCCTTATCAAGATACTGATCGCTGAACATGTGTACAGACCCCAGCACAACCATTTTACCCTTTGAATACTGAAAACGGAAAAATATAACTTGAAAAAGTAATTAAAGAGCTTTAAACTCAGCAATAATTTGCTGCCGTGGATAAAAAGAAGGAGAGAAAAACATCCTTTCTTTAAACATAATAAGACAGTATTATCGTTAAAGTACTGCAAAGCTTGTGAGGTTGTCTAATTAAGACAGAGTTCAAGTAACAATTTATTAGAAATAATAATAAAATTATATAAATTTAAGTAAAGTACGTACTATAAGTAATAATTAAATTTGGGATTGTTTTAGAGATGAACTACTGAAATCAAGTTCTTTGAGTTCTTTGGTGCAGATTTTCATTTCCAAGGTAGCTAAATGCATTAACTACTGACCCTTGATGAGTGAAAAGCACAGATTGGTCTGTTGAGAGGAAATGATACACTGCCAGATGATAGAACAGATATGGCTGGCTTGACGACATTCAACGTTGCACCATATGGGTAGACAAATGTGAGAGACCTAGGAAAAAAAACAGATGTGAAGCCATGGGTTATTAAAATAACTAAAGATGAATGGCCTTAAATTTCAATGAATACAGGTCTGGACAGTTCAAAATTAAACAGGGAATTCTGGTATAAAAGGGGCCGTGACTGGCAATTCTCACTCTTGGTTGTCAATCAACCATAAGAACATAAACAACTATCAAACAACATGTACCTTTTTCTATCATTAGATAATGACCCTTACTGATAAAATTGGCTTAGTTTTCAAAATAAACCCTGTTAACTCAATTAGAAACTTAATTCTTATATTGCTGTGGTGATGTTATGAAATTTTGTAAAGGACGCAACGTGCCACAACTGAATAGCGTCTAAATTTGCATTGTGCATTTCCAGAAAAAATCCATACCCACCCCAAGGAAGGTCATCGGAAATTCCTTGGGGGAGTGGGGTCTTAAAAGCCACAATTTTAGAAGCAAAGTGTGAAGCTAAACTGGAATTTCCTGGCGGGAGCCGAGAGCAAAACAAAAAACCTTCTGTGGGGGGAGTATGGATATTTTCTGGAACTGCACATTTCATCCCCACAAAGGTGTGAAAGGAAGGAGAGGCTTGCCCTTTTATAGCCAAACTTCTTGTCTTTAATGAGATTATGATGACAATGATTGTGATTAAGTTGTTTCAAACTAATACTTACTGTCCTAAGTCAGTCTTGTCGACGTCAGATGATCCAGGAACATACTTTCCAGCAGCACGGTTTATCTCTCTATGAATTTGTGATACAAACAAAAACATTTTAAATACAAGTAATACCACCTTGGAAAATGCAAAATGTAGCAAACATAAATTTTAAACAGTTATGAAATTTGATTTTAAGTCAGTATATTTACCTATTGAGGACTCCATTAGAAATTAAAACCTCTTTAGGGTGAAAATACTTGTAATACACAGTTCTCACCACAGAGTCTGTAAGAAAAGAAACTCAAAGTTATTGCTTGAAACATAACTTGTAAATGGAATGGAGAAAGGGCAAAAATAGTTTAACTAATACTGAGCCCTTAACATACAAAGATGGTTAAATTATGATGACTGCCTTTCGTAAGGGAGAATTTTTTTTTCTTTTTTGAAAAAGAAAATAAAATAAAATTTTAAAACTTAAGAAGAGTCCATCCTGCCCAATTATCTACAGATCAGGAAGGAGTAAACAAGGACAAACAGTCTTGCACAAGGTAGCAAAATTTGCTCACCATTATTCACCATAATTCCATAGTCCTCTAACAGAAAGTTGATGTTGGTGTCAAACCTAGACTCTCCTCCTTCTCCTAAAAGAACCACCAGGCTGCCACCTTTCTCGATGTACTGTTTGAGTGCATCAAACTACAAGATGAAATGATTCACAAGGAAGTGATGTAAGTTTTTTTCGTGTCTCTCTCAATCTACATGTAAAGGCTGGAAGTGACCAGGGACCCATTTCTCAAAAGTTCTGGTAACTTACCAGGCCCGATAAGTGTCTTTGGTGATAAATGTTTCTTAAAAGAAGTCAATTTTTGTTAGCTTTGAATACTAAATTTTAAAATCTTATAATTCTATGAAAACATTGGCCAAGAACCAAGTCTGTAATCACTGTGTAATTGGCAAATTAAAAACATTTAAAAATACACTTATAAGGCTCGGTAAGTTACCGGGATTTTCGAGAAATGGGCCCCTGAACATATCCTTCAGGAGAATCTTTACTGACATCAAAGTATACATTTTGATTCAAATACCTCATTAGCATATACCAAACAATTAGCTACGAACAAATAGATATCATATTTACTTAAAGAGCATGTCACTCCCGATAGTCAGCGTTAATATTAGTGTGATATGTTGAACATTCTCAGAGAAATTAGGTTTCAAAAACTGTGAAATTTACAAAGAATGTGCGGCTGGGTGGCCAGCCTAACATTCTTTGTAAAATCTTGCCACTTTTAACATTCATTTCTCAAAAACTTAATTTAACAAACCAAACTCATTTTTCAGAAAATACTAAATTTCCCAACCCCTTTCAAGACCATTATTTTATTTGTAGCCAGTTTTGTAATGTTTATGCTAACAAAAGCTAATGAGGCTAGGCATGTAGATTAAAGATCCGCCTATTAGACAACTCCAAAGACTGTTTTAATTAAACTACAATAGAATCCAATAGTACTCAAGATTCTGCAGGATTCATGAAACTCCACCAAGAGTCCAAAAAACCAACAAAGTTACCAAACAACAATACAGCATGCAATTTACCTCGCTTGCAGTAAACTTTCTTCTTGGTCCTCCAAATATCACAACTTTGGCTATTATTATTCTTTCTAAGGTTATTTCATCTTTGTTCCTAAAAAATGTGTCAATTATTACTGTTAGTAAATGAACATATAATACTTTCAACTGGTGAACAAAATAAAAGAAACTGCACCTTAATAAACTAGTTTGTTATTGATTCAAAGTATCACAAGTTTCAACAGTCCAGGCTCAAATAAAGGTTATTTTCATTAACTTCCACATTGCTGATGAAGTCCAGTAAGGATGAATTGAATCGTTTGCAAAACAAACAGTCAATGAATAACATACGTGATAACTTTCCAGTTGGATCGCAGCTTTCGAACCAGAGATTTAAATCCATTTGATGGTGTAAACAGTTCTCCTTTGGATGCATTGAAGATGATTGTATTGCTTTGTTGTCCATTGCTATTGTCTGCTGCACTGGCATCCTGTCAAAATAAATTCAAGTACTTGCATTACTTTCCAACTCCACTTACTGTAATACTATCAAAAACAATGCACAAAATGAGTACAAATGAAACGCAATATTCATAGTGTTTGTTATTTGTACAGAACTTAAGGTGAAAAACTCTATTAAACCCTACCTAATAAGTCCCCTGTTTGTAGGGAAGGATTTTTATTAATAATTTCGGTCTGAAAGTCTGAAAATGGGTATGTATTTTACAGAAACAGGTAAGGATTTTAGAAACCAGGTCTGAAAATGGGTATGAATAAATTGTAAAGGCCTGGTCAGGATTTCAAAGGATACTGGAAAATAACATATTTTGGTCTGAAATAGGGTCAAGGTTTGCAGAACCAAGCTGCACACCCCACAAAAAATTTCAAGGAGAACTATGACCCCCTGCCCCGGGTCACAACTACATAGTCAGTCATAAATGTTAACATTGACATGGTCCCCTTCTTTCTTTCCTCCTCTCCTCCCCAGTGTTAAATTTTTGTTTGTTTTAGCAAGCAGGAGTGAAAGAAACGCTGTGAATACAACATTGAAGGAGAGGGTAGGAGGAGTATGTGGTAAATATGGATGAGATATGATTTATTTGTGATCTTGGTAGAGTGTCTCAACAAATTATGACCACAGTTGAAGCTTTTTTGTTGCAAATGGACAAAGATGGAAACATTTTACCAAGGACTTAAAGTGTCTTGGTTTTGTTCAACCCTATTTAGTATTAAGGCAAACTTACTAGCTAGCACACCCTACTGCATGTTTGGTATGCTGAAACAGCTGCACAAACACTCACCATAGCTTGTGATGTGTTACGGCCAACTTTTCACATTGTCCAAACTTGAAATTGTGTTACTGTATTCTAAAAAGGTTTTTAAGGTGATGTTACATGAGACAGTTTGCAGTGACGACTTTCAGAAAGCTGCAAGCTTTGAATTGGCCTCAAAATCAAATAAAACTTAGACAAAAAAATCATTCAGGTGACTGTATTTTGCAATGAAAATCGTCTCTGCAAGTGGTCTTATGTAACATCACCTTAAAGCAACCATTTGTAGCTGCTCCTGTCCCCCTCCTCCAGGATGTCAAGGTTTTGCTCAGGATCTATAGGATTCCTTGTTCAAAGGAGCCAGCAAAAATTGGAGGCTTTGGGTTGTTTTTTTTTTTTCAAAGGCACTGGCAAAGTATCAACCCCCCCCCCCCCCCTCCCTGATTTTTTTCTTCAAAGGGTACCAACAGAAAATTGAGGCACTGCAGTTCCTGTCATCTTTACCAAGGGGGGAGGGTCAGGGGGAGGGGGATGCAGACCAAAAAATGGAGTTTCTCCTCACTACACATCTCTACAGCTTCTTGAAGACCCACAACACATGGGATATACCATTTTTTGGTGAAAATCACAATCTTTCTGCACTTGCTTTTACAAGACATAAGATTAAGTACTTTCGTAATATCAGAGTAGTTTACCGACTGCATTCATTTGATAAAACATGGGCAGAGCAGTAGATTGCCTGCATCTGAAATAGTTTATTACAAGAGCAATATTTTACTTCAACCAATTCCTTCATTAAAATGTTTCACAGCAATGACAAAATTTCTAAGTTATCTATTGCCGTAAGATTCTTTCAGGTTTTTAGAACTCTACTCACGCCAAATAAGTAAGATTAAGTTTAGGTTTTAGCTTAAGTTTTACTTTTAAAAAGTACAAGAGTGCTGATGTCCATGCAAACAATAACATTGATTTCTTTTCGGTACTTGTAAATGATAATTTATAATCTTACTGTAGGTTGCAAATATTTCCAACATGAAACGTGAAAATGAAGTGTTTCGATGCTAGTTTCTTCCATAGCAACACAGCACGCTTCAAAATAAATACAATTTAATGGTGGACTCCTAGATTTTTGGGGCGCTTAAACAAGGCGTACAGGGGGAAAACACAACTTTAAGCAACGGAAAAGAAAAAGAAAATGCTATTTCAACAACTGTGTAGTGTTTTCTCGACAATTTAGTGTTTAATTTGACTACAACTGTGGTATATTTAGCAAAGATTCCTACCTGAGTTGTTGTTCCAGGCGCCATTTTTGATCATTGGACAGGAAAATGTTACGTCTAGTGTCCAGGTATGCTCGGTTGAAACCCACTGCTCGAACCAGTCCTTCGTTAGGCGTGGCATCCATCCAGCCAGCCATCCGCGCGCAAGTTAGTTAGGCCTAATCGGGCGTCGGCCTACTCTCCTACCCAGACGTTTGGTCTTCGGAGAAAACACTTGGTAAAATCGATCATTTTTATTGACCGATCATTTGAATTGGAGAAGGTTGTCCGATGGAAGTCGCGTCAACGATTTCAGTGCTACTTTTCAAATCTTTACTTTACGCGCGCTTAGGCGCAAACCCTACAATCGAATCCTATCTTGACACTTCTGTCCTTCTGTGAAAGTGGTTTCTTGTATGAATTTGAACTTGACGTTTCATTAAACTGTGACAGGTTCTTAAAAACAAAAAAATCTTTAGTGAGCGTTAAACTGGAAAATAATGACGCTATGGTCTGTAAAAAAAACCCGTATCCTTTGGAGACAGTATGTCGGTTACATTGACACGATTCGGCAAGCTCGTGATTACAAGGTCAAGTATGTTGTTGCCACGAGTGGGTTTTTTATTGAGTTGTGCATGTCAAGAGGTGGTCAAGAAGGGTTTCAATAAAGGCTAGTTCGTTAACACCCGATGCGTTTTCAATGGAGTCCCAGAGGATGTCTGGCAAATTAAAGTCACCCAAAATTACCATATTGTCGTACTGGTCACAAACTTCACGCAGAAAATTATCAAATACATCCATCCAACTTGGGTCTTCAGTGGGTGGTCCATAGCAAAAACAGAATAAAATTCTTTCACCAGTAAGCGTAGTAATTTCGGCAAAAATGATCTTAAGCTGTTGCAGCTCGGCTTCCGATTCAGGTTTAAATTATTTGACAGCTTTGAAGGAGGCTGTTTTGATTGCGATAAGAACTCCACTACCACCTCGATCAGACCGATCTCTCCTAAATATTGTAAAGCCAGAATGCAATATTTCAGAGTCGCTGATATTTTGGTTCAACCATGTCTAATTGACCCATATAACGTCAGAGGTTTCGGCGTAGAAGCGATGGAGGTTACACACGGATTGCCAGTTTCTTGTGCTGTCTTTGTGATAACTTTTCAAGCTTTTGGCATTCATCACGAGGCAATTGATCTTACCAGCAGTCGAAGCAGAAACCGTTCCAGGGTTAGGATTGATGTCACCAGACATCAAGAGGCGAAAGGTAGCATCTGAGTTGTTGTAGTAGCAAACGTGGCACATTTTCATTACAGGGCACAGTAATAATAATAAATGTTGACTTAATAGCCCAAAATAGAAAAATAGCAACGGCTTTCAGAGACTCTTCGAGTGACAACCTGATTCCCATAACAATGTCAACAATCCATCGGAGGAGCAATCGTTTTCGGGAAAACGGCAATGAAAATTGTGAGAATGAAGTAAGGTAATAAAAGGAGACCAAGACTAGCGGTACCTCCAAGACTACAGGTCGTTTGACCACGAGTCATCCTTCTGTCATTATATCGTTTTAGCCCGTGCGCATGCTCAAACCTCAAAACGTACCACATGGAAGACAAAATGACTACATTGTCATATATATACATGGCTGAATCTCAGTTTAAGTTTAAGGTGGAACTTAGTAGTTAGATATTTGGGTGTATCAGCCCACTTTTCAAAAAATGATAAAAAATCCCATACAAATCCTTATAAACCCCATAAACCACACATTATCTCACCCCAATAACTACATAAAATACTATTTCAACAATGAACTCAAAAAACGTAAATCCTCGGTTTTTCAAAACTCCTGCAACGGAGACGCTAAATTTTTATCCTCGGTTTCTCAAAAACCTAAAAACATAAATCCTCGGTTTTTCAAAACTCCTGCAACGGAGACGCTAAATTTAGGTTTTTCATAAATGACACCAACTCACAAACAATCATCGATTAAATCCAACCAACTCATCAATCGCTGATTTGAATGATGAATACAATATTTTTGAACACCAATTTGGATAAAAAAATAATCATTATGGTTGTTGTGTGACTGGATGCCGTTACTGTCACGCGTGACGTTGTGTGACTTGTCAAGAAAATGGACAAAACCCTGAACGTGGGGTGCTCGGTTGGCTGTTTACTTGACTGGCCCCAGCCAGGTCTTTTTCCCGCCGCTGACAAGGCGGCTGTCCCTTTCCCAGTTTACCTCTGGGACCGAGGTTGAGTCCTGGGACGAACTCTGAGCACCCCGCTGTAAACCAGTAGGGCCTGAGCGGGCTCACCCTGGAGGTACCGTCTACTGGAAGACATCCCACACTACTCAGTAATTCACCATCTGCACAAGCCGTTAAACAGGTTTCAGTCAGGGGCCAGCTGACACCACCCTAAAGCTTCACCAGAGTTTGTGAACTAATATAATAATGGCCCGATTACCTATATATTACACTCAGTTCTGAAATTTTTACACTTGTGGTGCTATTTTTCTGTATATTGCGTAATATTGCTTGATTTGGATTAACACGCATGCGCTTTCATGCACACAACCCAAAGCGGACTGGACACTAGTTTGTTAACACACGTGTCGGCCATTTTGTTGCCAGTTTGCGAAGTCATGTTTATGGCTCCTGTTTTGGGATTTTTGAACATTTATTTCTCCACTTTCATCGTTCTGATGTTTGTAGACGCTTTTTGAGGTATGAATATCATTTATCTTGCACACAACAATAGATTTTTTTATTGAATCGACTCGCTATCGAATACTCGTGAAACCGTAACTGTATGATAGAATGATTACACATCGACCAAATCCTTGATTGGAATCCAAGAATTGAATTCATCACTGTATCCTTTCCACTTTACCAAAGCTTGTTTCTTCTTGTAATCTCTCCTGATAACTTTATCGATTCTGAATATCTCCTGATTAGCTTTCAATAATTCTGGTTCATAAAAACTTCCTTTAATTTCTTCATTATTGAGATCTTTCAGTTTATATGTGATCGGATTCGTGTATTGTATTTTATCGATAATGAAGACCTCTTCTGACCAGTTTTCTGTATAACCTCGATCAAACAACTTTCTTTTATACTTTGATATTCTAACCTTTTCACCAACTTTAAATTTTGGCAAAGATGATAATTGCTTCAAATTGCCAAATAGATTGAAGTAAACAGTTCCTACATTCTTTTTCTTAGATGCTTCTGTCGGTGTCATTTTTATTGAACTGTGTTTAGTGTTATTATACTGCTTCAATATTTTAGGCAAAATATCCAGATACATTGTATTGCCTTGAGCAGTGAATCGTTTCCACATTTTATTTTTAATCGTTCGATTCCAGCGCTCAACAACTGATGACTTCTCTTCATTTTCAGTCGAATACAGTGTAATGTTATGTTTTTTGAGCAAGTCTTTGAAATGTTTGTTGTAGAACTCTGAGCCTTTATCAGTCCACAGATACTTTGGTTTTCGACCCTCTTTGAATATGCTTTGAAATGCTTTCGTTATGGTCTCACCTTTTTTATCTTTTAATGGAACAATCCATCCGTATTTACTGAAAACATCTATAGTCATGAGAAGATACCTATTACCTTTATTCCATTTACTGAATTGTTGCATTTCAACAAGATCAGCAGCCCATATTTCATCAATATTATTTACAATAACACGCCGCCGAGTAAAGTTACGCCGTATGGGTTTATGCAGCTCATTAGCTAATTTTTCTTGCCAGTTTTCCTCTTTACCCGACGCCTTTTGACGTTTTTTGGAACCCCAAGTCCCAATTTTGATTTTGTATTTATTGCATTTCTTGCCAACCAATGTCCCCATTGTCGTTCGGAATATGGAACAGCATCCAATGACTTTACCATCTTTTTGTCAGCTTTTAATTTACATTTTTTATCATCTTTGCAGACTGAATAATCAACATCATGTTGCATGGCTATTGCATCTGTTTTGCCTGTTGGTTTATCATATATTTCCAATATTTGTCCAGTTTTGGGGTTATATTTGACTTGATTTTCCAAATCATTGTATGGACCAGTGTATTTGTGTCCAGGTAATACCCATCCAGATTTTGGACGCGGTAATTTACCTATCATTTTGTGTATATCAATTGATCCACCACTTTTGGGACGACCCTTCATGCCTCTTTCATATTCATCCCAATTTGGTGGGTGCCAACCAATTGCATCATAACTTGAGCATTTCGGTGTGTTGTGAAATTTGCTCCCAATTTTTACCATGCTTTCACATGGATAATTTTTGTATTTTTCTAATGTCTTTTTTCCAGCCTTGCCAGACCAAAATTGACTCGACAATATACCAGTATCTGTGCTAAATGCACTTTTGGCAATGTCACCGGATTTGTATCTATCAAAGACTTCCTTTGTTGATGGAATTAATGTTCCAACAACATCCATCGACTTCGATGCAACCTTACCTGGTGTGCCAAATTGTTCTAAAATTGTATCTAAATTACCACCATCAAGGTCTTTTTGGTCAGTTTTGTACCTTTTTTTTGGCCTTACTTTGGTTGATAATTTATCAAACATCTCTGATCCAGTCTTTTGAACAAAAGGTGTTGCTTTAGAGATAGCATAATCAATAGCTTTTTTCTGCAATTTAGGGTTTCTAAGTGCTTCAGACCCATAATATCGACCCATTTCAACTGCTTTTTTTCCCATCCATGGTAATGCATGTTGAATTAACATATCAGCACCAGTTGATGCTAAAGTATCCATTATGCCCCCCCCTTCAGAGGGGCTATTTAGTTTCCCTGTTTTTTAACAAATTTGGTTTTAGTTATACCACATTCAGCACAGGTACAGAAGAACATAAGCCGACCATTTTTGGCTTGCTTGTAACCTGAAGGCTGAACACATTCAGTTTCTTTCTTTTGTTTAACACAAAATGATTTGACCATTTTATATCACTATATTAGATTAATTATCATCAGAGTCAGACTCAGAATCTGTTACCAATGTACACCATAAACATAATTTTCCTGAAAATTCTGTGTATTCATCACACTCTTCACAATATCTTATATCAACCATTATACAAACTAATTAGATAATTTTTTAAAATATTGGATTATAAAATTATGATTGACACTTTGATTGTTCATGTCAAAATGTGCATTGTGGATTGTTTTCAATATACTTGTACCCTTTTGTCTCTCAAATAAATAATACAAACACCAATAGCCACACAATACTGAATCTCTTTCCTGGATTTCATCACCTGAATACATTAATCGTTTGCCACTTGTTGACATGAATTGCATAATTTCTTTTGGCATAATTAACCCAAAACTATCAAAATATTCTACATATTTGTCTCCGTTTCGATACGCAACCCAATGTGTACCTGGTCCAATCTGTGAATCCAGGTTAATGATACCAACTTCATCTTTTTTCATCTTTTGTGGTAGATTATCTCTGCTGTAAATGCCTCTGAAGTGTTTTATTTTGAGTTTTTTGACCCAGTCAATGAGTTCAAAGTTACTGAGTGGTTTATTTATGAATTTCACAGAATGTCTCCGATTAATGGAATCCCCTTGAATGGACTGTTTTTGCCTAACAACAGACCTTTTCCTTTTTTGGTTTTTTTTTTCCCTTTACCATACTGATCCCATGTACCGAAAAATGGAGGCGGTCGATAGTTAACTGGTAGGACCAAACCACCATCTTTTTTGGTTGTGTTTGGAACAAAAACTGGGACCGATCTTCTGGATCTACTTCTATCCACCTGCAAGCCTTTACCCATTAATGCATTCAAAACCATTGGAATGCCAATTGAAGCCAGTAAAGTACCCAAAAAACCTCCTGATTGTGTCTTAGTTGGTTTAATTACAATCTGTCCACCAGTATGTATTGCATTGACAATTTGCTTCTTTTGTGCTTCAGTGAGCCAATCTTTGTATTTTATTAATTGATCAATTTTATTTTGAGGAATGAGGAAACCACCAGCTTGTCCTCTACCAAATATTTTATTGACTCCAACATTTGCAAGCCCAGAAAGTGCTCCAGTAGCTAATGGTCCAACTGCTTTTGCTGCCATTGGTAGTAATTTTGTGCCAATTTTGAATAATGATGACCAAAGACTGCCTCCTTGTTGTACAGCTTTTCGTATCTGTGTTTTGCTTATTTTAATATCTGCTCCAGTTTTGTTTTGCATTGCCTTTTTCAGCCTATTTATTTGTGTTTTGGTTAACATCAGCTGATCCGGTCCAGTTAATTCAGAATTTGATAATCTTATTGTTATTGCTGAATTGTTTTTTAATGCTTTTGCTAGTCTATCTTTTTGCCCAATTGATAGTGTTACTCCATGTGAATGATAAGTTGTCATATCTTTTATATAACTAACGTTACATTAAAAATTTATTCCATTTATCGAAACAATAGTTTGCCATCTTTTTGAATGAGCTCAGCGTCTTGCTCGTATAATGTCAATGCATAAACTGAATATGCAGTTGCAGTTGTGCCAGATAATTCATAGTGGAATGTCAGCTTTGTGGTACCATCTTTGATATCCATTTTTTGTTTTGTTAAATCGAAATACAAGAATGGGAATAGTGTTTTGAAATTGTTGACATTCAATAAAGTTCCTTGACTGTACTCATTGTTTGCATGCACATATTTGAGAATATCTCTGTAAACTCGAGTCAAATCAGCCTCTGGAGTGTAATGTACATCAGGATATTCATTGCCATTAGCCACAGATAAATGACAATTTAGCAATGTTCTGGGATCTGTTGATACACTAAATGTATTGTACAAAAATGGATTTACTGTTTGTGCAGCAAGATTTGCATCATTGATAATGAAAACAAATACATGCCTTGGCTTTGAAATCCCACTTGTTATCTGAAAATTACCACTTCTTTGTGTTGAAGAATTACTTCTCTCAATATTTTCTCGCAAATAAACCCATTTATGTGGCTTCAAAAACTGACTCATATACAGTGATTGTCCTTCTGAATTGAAAGTGATTCTTGGTACAATCAACTCCATTCTGGTAATAATTACACGACAATCAGCCCCAGCTTGCCATATTAGAATAGTATCAGATTCAATCTGCAAATTTAATTCCAATCTTGTTGATGGCAATAACTCATCCATCAATGCTTCAAAGAATGAGTATCGATTCAATGGTATTTCTGTATTGACAACCACTGATAGACCCAAAAGTGCTTTTCTTACAGCAAATCCTTTATTGTAGTTATCTTCAGCCGATCGTTCTTCAGCGTGTCGGTTTGTATCCAGATAGAAAAACTCATTTGTTGCTGTCGATTGAGCATATCCTGGACTATATTCCAATAGATTCTTGATATTAACACAATGATTTGCATCATTACAATCATATACCATTTTACCATTCAATCTTACATCGAAATCATGTATAAGACTGTGTGAACCATTAACAATACCATTATGGTCTTCAGCTGCTATATTTGCATTCTGCATTGTTTGGACTTTAAAACCAACTGATATTTTTGCATTATACCAATCAAATGGGGTCACTTCTCCTGTGTTGTCAACAACAAAACGATAACCATCTTTCTTTTGTGACCTATTATTTCCTGGATTACCAGTATTCAATGGTGTCTCCAATTGGAAGAAGACATCTTCGTATCTCTCAATGTATTTTGGATTTCTGAATGATTTCATTTATACAGATATGTTACATTATTTTCATTTCCTCCTTCTTTTGAGTTTTCCACCAGATATCATCCTATTAACTCTCTCAGCTATTTGAAAATCAGTCAGTGGCTGCTCCATTTTTGGTTGGCTCATTGTCACTGATTTTGTTTTGGAAGGTTGTTTTTTGCTCAATAATTGAATTATTTTATCACCTGCTTTATTACCAGCAAACTCACCAGTTTTGGTGACTGCTTTTTCAGCTGCAGTTTTGGCTCCTTTCTTAGCTAATTCTTTTGCTGTTTTTCCGAAAAGTTTTGATCCAACTGATCTGAAAACATCCATAATTCCTTCACCATGGATATGTTTCATCGCATAACGACCCAATTCTGGGTCAAAACGTGGCTTAAATTCACTTTGTCGTACCATATATTGATATATTATATTAAACTAGACCTGAGAATCAAGCTCATGAACCAGTCAATGCCATTCAAGTCAATTGGCCGACCCAAAGCGTCAGTCACTGTTATCCCCATTTCTGAAATAATTGATTTGGAAACTGGGCTGAATAATGCTCTTTTTGGCTCAAAAGTAAAGGGATAACTCCTTGTTAAATTGTCAGTGGGTATCATTAT
Organism: Pavona decussata; assembly: GCF_977016875.1. Taxonomy (NCBI): domain Eukaryota; kingdom Metazoa; phylum Cnidaria; class Anthozoa; order Scleractinia; family Agariciidae; genus Pavona; species Pavona decussata. The sequence continues at coordinate 594,019 of NW_028145742.1, forward strand.
CAGTGTATTTGTGAATCGTCCATCACTGAGGCTATCAGTTATTATATCACAATTAATGTCCAAAACGTCAATATCATTGGTAATATTTGGCAATTTTGTCCCGTGTTCAGTTTGGCTAATTAACTTTGGTTCAAATCCAATAAGTGCTCCAAAATTAGAGTTTCTAATATCAAGCTTCCATTGGTTGTCCAGCTCAATGACAACTCTATATGATGAAAGCACAAAATATAGATTGATGCCCTTGCTGGAAGATGGTTTATCTCCATTTTGAATTATTGATTGAGTGATATAATCATCAAGATCATCATATGAATACATTCCATCAACAAATGTGATTGTCTTCCAATTTGTACCATTATCTGGGCTGTATTTTATTGTATTATTGTTGTATCCTGCATTGACATTATGCCATGAATATGTCATTGAAACTCGATCAACAGCTAGCTCATGTCTCATTGTTGTGTCAAGCTTCAATGGTGGATCAAATTTGATAATAAAGTCTTCAGGCCGACTTCGACCTATTTTTTGACGGTTAACAGATGAAATATGTATCGCTCTTTCTTGCATATATACTTCAGTTATATAATTAATTATGTAACTGATTACGCGACCTAGCGAATTATATATTGTTGCAATAAATCAATGAGTTGTTTGTTGTTTATTAAGCCAAGTTGATTCAATTTATGGGCTATTTGTGAAAATTCCTCTTTGACTCCATTATTGCCAGCCAAAATGGATCCACCAAGCAATTCCATTCTGTCAATCAAATCATTAGCATCATTGAAATAAACAACACCAGAGCCCAATTTCTTGAATTTTTTGCTGGATTTATGGATTGGAATCTCACTGAGTTGGTTCAATTCATCGAATACCATTTTGGCAATATCGCTGTATTTCTTCTTTGAATTAAATCTCTTGGTCAATAAATCGATTGTATCGAAATCAACCTTTTTGTCCATAACTTTGCGTTTATCTTTTGTTGCCACAAGTCTGAGTTGTCCCATTAATTTTGGAATATCAATCATCAGTCCACCATATTTCCCAGAAGATGATATTTTGTATGCATTTCTCTTTGGTTGCGTATAACCAGAACCTTTTTTGATGGTTTTCATTCCTTCTGGGATTATTTTAATGCGCCCTTTGTATTTTTGCAATAATTTTATATCTTCATCTATTTTATCAATTTTGTCTTTATTCTTGGTCTTTCCTTGGCCCTTGGATAAAGGTCCCTTCTTTGTTCCAAGTTTTTTCAACATTTTGCCAATATTAGCATCGTAATCCTTGATGTCAATATCTCCTTGCATAGAAGCTTGGAGAACAGAACTCGGAGGTGCAAGATCGTATTGCATCAATTTTTGGATTTCATCAATATCAAAACCAGCATCCAAATTTGATTCAACATCAGGTGACATCATTAATGGTTTATAGCCAATTGGTAGCTTTGCTTCTGGTGGTTTTGTTTCTGGTTGATAAGTTAACATAGCAATGTCTTCCAAACCTGAAGTCAACGCTTTTTGGTTTTTCTCCAATTGTTCAATCAGTTTGTCTTGTTTTTCATCAATTGTTTGTTTTGTTTCCTCTTGAGCTTTAATAATTGGTTTGAAAGTTTCTGATAAACCTTGTTGTAAATCTTGTTTATCATGCTTGTACTCCTTCAATGTATCTCTAACTTGTTTGGTTATTGTTCCAGCCTTAATCTTGGCTTCAGATAATTGTTTTAATCTTTGTAGATCCATTATATTATTAACTTATATAATGTATTGATATACATGGAAATCCCAAATTATGATAGACATGATAAAAACACTAATTTCAAAAGATTGTATGGTTACATGCCAAGTGACACGTTTCGGATGTTAATATGTGGTAATTCAGGATCTGGAAAGACAAATTTATTGTACCATATGCTGATGAAACCGCTTTTGTATTATGATAGAATACATTTATATGCCAAAAATTTGGAGCAACAAAAATACAAGGATATGCTACAAACATTGACTGATATATCAAATAGTGTCGGGTATAATGTCCTTGTTTGTAGCAATGATGATATAATTCCAGTAGAGGAATTGAAGGATGAAGATGCCCAGAAGATAGTAATATTTGATGACTTTATTTGTGAAAAAAACCAGAAACCATTGATTGATTATTTTATTCGTGGCAGACAAAAGAACTGCTCTGTTATTTATCTGAGCCAATCGTTCTACAAAACACCAAAAGATATTCGACTCAATTGCTCTCATTTCTGTGTCTATGACTTTCCTAGCAGCAATGAAAGAGGTCTGATATCCCGTGAGTTGGGTGTCGAAAAGGATAAATACATTAAAGCAACCAAAGAGCCATTTTCATTTCTATATGTTGATAAGCCCATGAAGAGAATTAACAGGAATTTTTATGGAACAATATAACCAAATGATATAAATGGGAATATTCAACGAACATAGTTCATCGTCTTCTTTCACAACGGTTCCTCTTCAAGGAGCCGCTGGGCCTCAAGGAATAGGGTTTAAATTAACCCCAAATGGAAATTATGATATACAAAACAAAAAACTTGTTAATGTTAAACAAGGAGCTGATCCCAATGATGTTGTCACAAAGAGCCAAATACAATTGTTGGATAATGCTCCTGGTGATGTGCGAGCTAATAAAGCAGTAATTTACAGCAACAGTGGAAGTGTTCATACCAATAGTATTTATCTACAAGACACGCCAGACGGTGCTGGCAGCTCCAATGATGTTCGATTATTGACTGAGCATCAGTCTTATGAAAACATTCATCTTAATATACCAGATTTGAAAAACTTTGATGGCCATGGTGGACGAGCTAAAAGTGAAATAATGGTTACATCAACAGAACAACATATTACTGGACGGAAAACATTTTTTGATATTAGTGTTTTAAAACCTGATAATAACGATCAAGCGGCGAATAAAAAATATGTCGATGATGAGATTAAAAAAATACCATCACCTGATTTGTCTACATATTTGAAAAAAGATGGCACTGTTGAAATGACTGGAAATCTGGATATGGGTAATCAACAAATTACTAATCTTGGAGCCAATATACAAAATACATATGATGTTGTTAATTTAGGTTTCTGTGATACTAAATATTTACAAAAAGTCTCCAATAGTGACCTCGATATGGACAATCATAAAATCAAAGATATGGCTCAACCAACTGATGATAACGATGCTGTTAATAAACACTACGTTGATCATAACTTTCTCAACAGGTTAACACCGAATGCTCTTGGTGGTGAATTAGATATGAGAGGTCATAAAATAATCGTTCTTGGAAATCCTTCCAATCCCAATGATGCTTCCACTAAAGCATATGTTGATACAGAAATAGCTAAAATACCATCTGTTGGAAGTGATTTGAGTGTATATTTGAAAAAAGATGGAAGTGTTGCAATGACTGGAAACCTTGATATGAATAATAAACAAATCAAAGATATGGCTCAACCAACTGATGATAATGATGCTACTACCAAAAAATATTTTGATGACAAATTGGAGCAAAGTCATCTTGTCAGCAGCCATAAAACAAATGAATTCAAATATCTTACAGATACCGATGAAAGCAGTTCAGAATACAATATCACAGTGTATGGAATAGCTGCTTTCAATCAATCCCCACATCAGAATAAAAAAGCTTATGATATCACATTGATTAAAGACAGTGGAAGTAATGATTACAGATCAAGGATAGGTTTCAATATTTATACTCTTGCTATTGGAACATACACAATTGTGTTTGAATTCTACCCACCGGAAATGACTAATATTCAATTATCATGTACTGCTTCTGAAGCATACATCCACAAAGCTGTACAGCGTGATTTCACTGCTTATAGCAAGCTATTGGTTCAATTCAATAACAACAGCAAACAAACTCCAAATTACATCTATTTGACGATGCATGGAACAGCTACAGCGACTCCAGTACAATGTCATCTGGTTGTTTACGGTGTCAAAGATTGGTCAGATAGCGTTTATCCAGGAGTGTATGACGGCTTGGACAATGTAATGTTTGAATATAAAAATGGAGATATGGAGATGAAAGTCAATATGGATATGAATAATAAGATTATTTCTGGTTTATTAAATCCGATATTTGATTCTGAAGCAATGAATTTGGGTTATTTTACCAACTTATTCAAAACGAAATACACTGGAACTATTGCCAGTGGTGTTTTCCAAAGAACAAATCCAACAAATAATTTTCAAATCGCTGCTGATGGAAATAACTTTTTCAATCTATACTCCGTTGTTTTCCAAAGCAATCAACAAGTTGCAAATGCACAAATTTTGATAAATGGGAAAAAACAAGGTGAAACAACCAACACTGACACATACCACAGAATTGGAAACATAATAAGTGGAAGCAATACATTTGATTTGCCCAAATCAAGAAAATTTGTCAGTATTGATTCTATGTCAATATTGGATAATATTGGAGCAGGAACTGCTGTTAATGGAACTTTTGAATTGAAAGTATTATACTCTGATTATTTTGAAAGATATCATGCTGTCAATAAAAGTTGGTTGTCAAATATTGAAACTTCAAGTGTTGTTAACGGCAACATAAAAAATGGAGTTTTTGAAAATGTTCATGGTTTCCAATTTGGAACATTAGGCCCGGTTAAAATAAAAAATATTGTAATTAATACAAAAAATCATTACCAAGTTTCTTTTATCGCTATTGCTAACAGTAAAACTTTATTTTCCCATTTAATACAATTTAATATGAAAATTGGGAGAAATTTTGTAACTACAAATACAACAATCAAACCCATGATAATTCAAATGGGGATTTTTAAAAGAAGACCAGGGTTTACTTCTCCAATTATAAACCAAGAAGTCACAGGAACTTTTGAAATTTATTTATCAACACTATTAATATAATGCCATACGTTGAAGATGAAAATGGAAACCATATTCTTGATGAAAATGGAGATAAAATAGAATACACAGTAACTTATGACAACTTACCAGATGGATTCAAATATAGAGAACCAATACATCTGAATGATGATGGTCATTTGGATACAGAAAACAGACATTTGGTGATAAAAGATGGAGTTAATTCAAATCATGCAATTTCACTCCAACAATTAATTAACAACAATGAAGACATCATCAAACCATATATTGAAACACAAATACAACAAGCTCTGGCTCAGTTTAAAGCTCAACAAGCTCAGGAAGCTGTAACGTTTCTCAACAATCAAGTTGCAATGAGAATAGGAAGAAAAAGTGGTACAATACCAAAAACAAATTACAAATGGATAAAATTATTGAGTAAAGATGACATTAAAGGAATCAATACATTGCAAGAGATTATTGTGACAAACACATATATCAGGAGAAATGACAGATATCATCATTCTAAATCCGGTTTGGTGTCATCATCATTTGATCAATTGGAATTCTTCTTTGATGTGTCATTTGAAAACTATTATTGCTACTTCAACAATCATCCATCTGATTGGACAATGAAGTATTTTGTTGAATATATTAGGATACAATTACCTGACAATAACCACTAGGTCGTGGACTCCGTTACTTTATTTTATAAAAATATTGTAATCAAATTGTATAATGAAAGAATTGTCAGAATTGCAAGAACACATTCGAACATCGATGATAGATTTTCACCGTAAATTGAGTCTTCCAATATTACCCAGACAGGAATGCATGATAAAAAGTATCGTAATATTCACATATTTGTATGAAAAACATTACAACACAGGTTTACCTGATGAAGTTTACAAAGAGTTAATTCATGATGGAATCGGATTAATTGGGCCTGGAGATGGATGGTTAACAGCTATTCTCCATCGATTATTTGGTTGGCATCCATATATCAGGTCTCATGGAATATTGCATGATGCTTATGGTCAATTTTACAACAGATATGGAAAGGGTAAAGGTTATATGTATACAATTTCTGCAACAAAAACATATCCTTGGATGAAAAAATGCATGTTTTTGGGCCAAATAACTGGTCTCTATTATTGCATCAAAAATAAGATAACCATATAATATATGCAAAAGAAGAGATTAATAATTGATTTCAATCATATTTCAAATCAATTATCAAAAGAAGAAATTGATGAATTGAAAGCTTATTACATGTCATATCACAAAAAGATGTGGATGTACAAAAGTGCATACAAAAGATTCAAAAAATGGGAGTTTGCTGGTAATATTTCATCCATTGTATTTGCAACTGGTGGTATTGCATCATCGGTTGCAACCAGTGGAGCTTCATTATTGGCAATATCATCGGTGTCTGTCATAATTCAAGCTTATATGAAGCATAAAAAAGTTGAAATCAAACTTTATCAATGCCAATATGCTTTTCAAACTTACGGACATTTATTAAATGAAATAAAAGAAATAATGAGAAATGGACATTTTGATAGAGATGATTTGACAAACAAGCTTACTCAAAATGATGATTTCATTTTGGATAATTCGCCGATTGTCGATAAATGGGGTAACAAATATGATAAAAAATATCAGATATTCACTTATGTTTGATTGATTATACGTATTATTTCAGGTCCAATAATATTCATAATTTTATCCCAATAAACATTGTATAATTTCATTGTTTTTTTGGATTTTGTCAACTCAATTTGGGAAGAATCAATTTTCATCAATTGCAATATTCTATGCAAAAGATATTTCAAACTGATTATTCTCTTTCTTTTACCATTGATTTGTGGCAGTATTTTGTTTATTTCAACGAATATTTTATGAATTTTGAAATTGGTTGAACAACTGATTTCAATTTTGTTTTTCAAAATAATTTTATCTAATGTATGCGACAAATGGTATTTTCTATTATACACTGTTTTCTTGTATATTTTGAACAAATTGACATGAAAATTGATGTATTCTGTTTTGTATTCTTCACCAACAACCTGTCCACAAGCAACACACGTTAATTGACATTCCATGTTTTTCAAATTCTGTGATCCACAACAATCAGGCATTGATGGTTGTTTCTCAACTTTGGATTCATCATGATATCCACAAAATTCACATTCATCTTTGCAATGCAGGAATTGGCACAGAGATGATTCCACCTGCTTGGAAACATCTTTTGGTTTTTTCAATATTTTGGATTTCATTTTTGTATAAATATAGTATATAATATAATTACACAAAAATGTTTTCGAAAATATTGAAACCACAAAAGATGATACAAAGTCTCGAAATCAAATATTTGACAAAAAACAAACCAAATAATTGTAAAGATATTGAAACCAAATTTTCTCCAAAAACAGTAAAATTAAATATCTCATCACAAAAGATGAGTCAAAGTGTTCAAATCAAATATTTATCAAAAAACAAATAAAAACCAAGTTTTGTCACAAGTTTTTGTTGCAATGTTTTGATCACAAGTTGATACTATCATTGGATAGCATAATGACCATAGGCCAATGAGTGTATTCCATCAGGATACAAATATCGTTTATCATCAAAACATGACAACGATGTCTTGTTGATGGTGTAACTACCAAGTTCATGATGGTTACTTCTGATTGTTTTCATTTGGTGAAATAATTGTTTCTCATTAAACAACACATCTTTGTAATCAGAATGTTGAATATCATTTTTGATCACATTCTTTTTGATTCCTTTGGCTGTTTTTCCACCATTGTTGTTTTCTTTGATATATGAATACATTTTGGATCTCAATCCAACGAATTCAGTAATGGGTACACCAGCGGCTTCATCTTTGAATTTTCCAATAACTTTTTTATTTGTGGAGTCATAAAATTGATGATTTGATGGATAATCCGAGTTATCAAACATTTCTTTTTTATTCCAAAAATCTTGATACACATCTTCGGCTTCAATTTCATATGTCAAACTGTCTGTATCCGTAAACAGTAACTTAGCTTTTGAACCATACTTCTTTTTAATGAAATTGTAATGGAAATCGTACATCAATGTTTTGCTCAAATCAAGGATACACATACCAACATAGGCTGGTCTGTTGAGTGTCAACGATTCCTTTATTTTATGGACTGCAACCAAGTTTTCATTAAAGATTTTGCTATTGATGAATGTTGGTTTGGAAGTCATTTTCAATAATTGTTTCTCATTAGTCACCAGTTTAATGTCTTCCCGTTTTCTGATATTCTCCATTGTTTTACCGAAGACACTATTGTTCATCAGTTTGAAAAAATCTTTCTCAAAAGCATTCTTTGCATTAGTTCTTTGTCGTGTATTGAAATCAATGTATGTCTTCAACCAAGGACTTTGATTAAAGGATAATACACGGTATATTTTAGTCAATTTCAAACCCAATTCACGATACAATTGCAGATTACGATAATGTAATACATATTTTGATTTGTTTGCCAATGTTGGAATCAGTTTTTTGACTTGTCCACTTGTTATTCCAAATTTTTCTGCAATTCTTTGGCAATATTCTGACAGCATATTTGGTGCCACTTTGATTTGTTCAGCGCCACATGGATAATCATTATGCAGGTCATGTAATTCATGAGGATATTCCAAATCAACTTCCAATAAATATCCAGTCTTATTATCTTTGGGAATCGTTTTCCAATTAATGTTTTTTATTTGCTGTTTATTCAACCATTTGAAATTCCCAGTTGGAAGATGTTGTGACATAGCCCATCCATATAGATTGTTTGCATCCAAATACATGATATGTTTACTGGGTTCATTTGGATTCCAATTTTGCATGTATTTGTTGTTAGCTTTGCCGTATCTATTGGCTATGTAACTGATTCCTCCACGCATGCCCTTTTCAACAAATTGATACATATCAATATCCGTGATTAATTCAAGTTTGACTTCAGTCATTTTCAACATTGCATCCCAACTCAATCCTGGAGATGTGAAATAATGACAAGGATCCAATCTATAGTATTCCAAACATGTTTTCCTGAAATTTTCAAAAACATCAGCCAGCAATAATACATCAGATTTGAGATATAAATCATGGTATTCGCCCATGGTTTTCAATTGAAATGTATTCCAAACATTTTGTGCATGACTGTATTCTTCATCTGTAATATTTGTATTATTCATTTGACTGTAAAATTCATCTTTGGTTGGTAATTGAGTATCATTGAATTTATCAAAATTACTCATATAATCATACGGATAAACTCCTTTTTGTTTCATTAATTGTAATTTACGACCTTTGAAAACTTCACTGGTATATTTGAAGGCATCTTCTGGTAGATTCTTTACAAGATTTGCCAATGATTGATTCATAAACTGAAGACTGTCGATAAATACTAAATTATAACCCAACATGAATGCCATGTATTTCTCCATGTTATTTGGAATCACATTGATTTTGTGTTGTCTGGTTTCACCTTTTTTATCCACATAAGTATTGGTCTCAATAATTTTACCAATTTCTTGCATTATAAAATGACTATCATATCCTTTCAAATTATGAAATATTACAGGGATTTTGTTAGTTATTGTAAAATCCCTGTTACATTGATTATGGGCTGAGCCACGGAATTTTCCAGTAATATGGCAATGGTCTCTAACACGTCTATCATTTTTTGTGAATTGTTTGCAACAAATGTGGCAAGATGTTGCTTTCCGAAAATTGGATTCATCTTCTGGAGACATAACTAATGGTTTATTGAATTTGTATTTAATAGTTTGTCTGCAATATTTGACTTCATCAAGCATTGCTTGCATAAATTTGTAAACAGCTTTTTCTCCACGATAATATTTTATTGGTTTTGAATATTTGTCATCATAGCAGCAAACAACTTTGTATCCATAACCGCAATCAGTGTGTTTTTGATAAGCTTCAGTAAAAGATTGTTGGTTAGATTGATTACAACCATGAATTGGTTCAGTGATTGCTTCAAAATCAGCATAAATCACGAATGGCGCTTGCATTTGTTTATTAAAATTTTTGAATTCTATTTTGGAACCAACTTCGGGCATTTTGATTGATTGTTCACCATTGATTTCAATACATACTTCCTGATGCTTGGTTAAAACTCGTTCTGATGAAAAACATTGCAAACAATGCATACAAAAATGTTTTCTTTGATGTGATTTGGTTTTGTGGTGCATAAATCGATTAAAATCTTTGATAAGACAGTAATGTTTATTTTCATCTTCTGAGATTAGCAATAGATTCATCACATTCTCAAACTTTTCTTTGGATACATAAATTGGATAAGTTTGTTTGTTTTCATAACCGAATACGTTGATGTTAATATTGTTTTGTGTTTCAACTTTGTTATAATGTTTGACTGAAACAGGGAATTCAATTCCTTGATAATCCAATTTTTTGACAAATGCTTTGTCAGTTTTTTTGATTCGTTGTGGATTATTTTCTCGTGGATTCAAATGTCTAACGTGACACCAACGAAAGCATTCATTGTCTTTATTCTTTAGATTAATCAATCCATGTTTACTATTTTGTAATTCAGTTGGAAGTTTGATGTAAGAACTTCCAGTAAGAGGCTCATATTTGATAATATTAATGTAATGTCCATTGATTGATTTAATTATCCAAGCTGAACCTTCACTAATCCATTTGTGAATATCATTCATAATTTGTTCAACATTAACATCCAAAGATTCTTGAAAATCATTGGCATTAGTTATTGTTTTTGGTTTACTATTAAAATATCCAATTCTGGAGACAGTTTGGTTTCCTTTTTGTTGTTCAAAATAAATTGTCAAAGTTTCAATAAATTTAATTCCTTTTATTTGAGTTAATAATTGTTTCATAAAATGAGCTATCGCTAATCTGGTTGAACTCATTTGAATCAAAGGATCTGTTTCATTTTTAATTCCAACTTCATAAGATTTGTTATATCCCTTGAATGCTCTTGCAACTTCTGTGATTTGAGTTCTTTGTGTTGGAACTGGAGCCATTTTCTTCATTCTTGGTGCTGCTTTGGGTTTATCAGCAAATTGAATCGGAGGTGGAATTATGTTGTTTCTCGGCATAGGTTGAGGCCCATCTCTAAATTGCATTGGCGGCTTGATGATTGTATTCTCGTACTCTTTTACCATTTGTTTGACAGATTTTCGTGGATAGGGTATTGGTTTCACTTTCTTGGTTCTCGGCATTGGAACCGGTTTTTGTTTAGCGATTAATAATTCAATTAATTGATCTTTCGTCAATTTGGATAGATTATTTTTATCCATATATTTTATAGATAGATTATTTTTATTTTGTGATTCCAGATTTGCTAATGGATGAAGACTGGAGGCAACATCCATGTCAGTCATCTGTGGAAGGACTGACGGCTTCGTTGATTTGTTTCTGTTTTGTGGCAACATGGCCTCAAATTCCATTTATTTTTCATGAAATCTAAGGTCACTAACTACAAACTAAACTACAAAAATCACCAAAATTCCATGTTTGGTAAATGTTCTTGAAGTTGTTTTTTGTATGGAAATTTACCCATTTTGATTTTTTCAATAATTGCGTTATATTTTTTATCAATTAATTGTTTTTCATCTTCTGTAAACTCGTCGTCTGATTTCTCCAATTTAATTTCCATTTTGATTGATTTAATTGGTTTTTCAGTTTCAATTTCAATCTTTGTTTTGTATTTCTTGGCTTCATGAGCGTGTTTAGCATTTTCTGACCGAGTCATTAATTCAAGATTGTCTATACAATTATTTTGTTTATTTGAATCTTTGTGATTAATTTGCATTCCATCAGAAATTGGACCATTAAAACATTCGTAAACAAATCGGTGAACATCAATAGTTTTTCTTTGTAAACCAATTTGTGATAATGTTATATTAAAATAACCATCAAATTTTTTTATTCCAATTGAAACTCTCTTGGTTTTTTTATTGTATATTTGCCCAAATTTGTTGGCTCCAAAGTTGGTAAAAATATGATGATAATGAAATTTTTCACATTTAGTTGGAACATTTTGCTTTTTTGATTTTTGTTTACCAAGTCTAATTTTTCCTTTGTATATCATGTTTTGTTGCCGTGTTACAAGCTCAAGATTGTTTATACAATTATTTTGTTTATTTGAATCTTTGTGATTAATTTGCATTCCATCAGAAATTGGACCATTAAAACATTCGTAAACAAATCGGTGAACATAAAAATTTTTGATTCCATTTTGGTTGCGAACAGTTGTTTGCAAATACCCAGTTAAATGTAATATTCCTTTTCTTGGAATCAATCTCTTTCGATTGATTATATATCCATCAGTTGAAGATCCATAATTTGTGTAAATTGGATGAATAAAATATGTTTTTCCATCATGAAAAACAGTATTTGTTGCCAGAATTTGCGTTGATGAATTTTCACTGGCAGAAAAATTCATGTTTGCGATTTTTGATTTTTTATTTTTTTTCTCACTCATTTTCTGTACAATAGTATCTATCACCATGTTCTTAAGTAGTTTTGGTTTTCAAATTCATGTCCAAATTACCCTCCAAAACCCCATTATTCATAGTCAAATCAAAACATAGCCAAACAACCCTTGAATTCATTGATGATTAATCATTGTAAAGTGGAAAATTAATGTCATCCAAATCGTTACACATTCTGTAAAACATCTTATTGATTATTTTATTTTCTGTGCGTGTAAACTCACAATCATTGTCTTCCATTGGTGGAAATTCCATTAATCTATTGACTGTTTGCAATTCTTCTTCAGAGTATGAGCTGTTAAAAAATTCTTTTCTGGCTTTGTGCATGTGTTTCATATTTTCAGAGGCTGTAACCAGTTGCAAATTTACAATTGAATTGTTCTGGCGATTGGAATCAATGTGATTTATTTGCAATCCAGGAGAAATATGTGTCTGATTTACGGCCTCATAGACGAATCGATGAGCGGGGCATGTATTGTTACGTCCCGGAGAAATTATATAATAGCCATTCTCAGACAAATATCCTTTTCTAGGTTCTAATCTTTTTCGATTGATTATATAACCATCAACTGAGGCTCCGTAATTTTCAAATGTTGGATGAATAAAATATGTTTTATCATTGTGATCAAATTGGTTGTTCATATAAATTAGATTACATAATTTTTCGAAACCGGTTATAATCGGTTTTTTTCTTCATCATTCAAATCAGCGATTGATGAGTTGGTTGGATTTAATCGATGATTGTTTGTGAGTTGGTGTCATTTATGAAAAACCTAAATTTAGCGTCTCCGTTGCAGGAGTTTTGAAAAACCGAGGATTTATGTTTTTAGGTTTTTGAGAAACCGAGGATAAAAATTTAGCGTCTCCGTTGCAGGAGTTTTGAAAAACCGAGGATTTACGTTTTTTGAGTTCATTGTTGAAATAGTATTTTATGTAGTTATTGGGGTGAGATAATGTGTGGTTTATGGGGTTTATAAGGATTTGTATGGGATTTTTTATCATTTTTTGAAAAGTGGGCTGATACACCCAAATATCTAACTACTGAACTTAGGTGCCAACGAAAGGGATCTGTCTCATATGGTCTAGGGGCCGACTTTTCTCTCCCTCACTGTCTTGTCGGGCACAAGGTATCGGAAAGCATCGCGGAACCATCTCCAGCTGGCATAAGCGAACTGCGGGCCGAAATCTCGTGGTGCATCGTCATGGTACAACGCTCCGGCATAGTGTCCAGAGGTACCGCTGTCGGCTGTATTTTTCTCTCTTTTTCAGCCATTTTGATATTAAAGCTGGCAAGTCACCCGAAGACATCGTAGGGAAAGAAGCGTTTCATTCATGTCCCTTGTCATGTCCTAGTCAAATTGTCGACGGGTATTGTGTACGATCCATAGCCTTTAAGCCAATTCTGCACATTAAACACTTTCCCTTGAAAATATAACATAGATAAATACATTTACGCGCATGGGGGATTGCATCCCTTCGGTGTCCAAGATCAAGGGCCTGTTTCACAGGAAATTCCTCCGCGAATCTGGAGAGATTTCCGGAAAAAATGTCAGGGAAACATGAAATAATTACGGTACAGCAGGGTATTAAAACTCGGGAAATTTGAGATCTTTTCCGTGAATGTCACCGAAAAATTGAGAGAATATTCCAAATTTCCGGAAGAGGGTAATTTTGTTGGACAAAAATGCCTGGAGAGGAACGGCCTTTTTACTATTTACGGCCTTTTCGAGTGGAAGAAAAGCGCTGGTTATGTTCTGTGTAAATAGTTCGCGAGTATTACGCTTTCTTTTTAGCTGAGATAATAATAATAACAATAATAATAATAATAATAATAATAATAATAATAATAATAATTACTTTGGTGAATAGCGAAGTGAAACGTTGTCTTCAGAGCCGATTTCAGCGAAATCTGCCTGGTTCTTTTATCGCCTTCAGGCTGCTTTGTACAACTTCTCAACTCTGATTATAGCGTTTAACGTAGAATGAACGCACTCCTAATTACGTTTGGAGATTGTGTGGTACAATCAGTGGATCTTGGTACGCGTATCTGGCATCCCCCGCAGATTTTGGTACGCACTCCTGATCTTTGATCATTGCTAGTATACATAAGTTATTTAAAAAAAAATTAGAATGCAAAACAATTTCTTCTTTTGTTGAGATTGCCTGCGTTGTTTTGTTTGACTTTTATCGGGTCACAGTTCCCTAGGACCAACTCGATACTTCAAGTCTAACCAAAGATTTTCCGAAACCTCCCGATAAATGGCGTAGAAAACCCGAAGTCTGCCGACTCAGTTGAACGAGGGGTAGCATAAGAGAAAACACAAAACAGTGCTCATTTTGTTCATCTTTATTGTTTTTGGATATTATACCCTCACGTACGGCAAATACACACACTGACTACCGTTAAATACATCCCGTAACTACTGTTTCCCAGCACTAGACATACGGATAGTTGTTAATTATTACGCTAATATATTTTACGTTCCATATCTGGTTAACTGATAGATCTCCGTCATTTAATATGTACAACTCAATTCTGCGGATTCGCCTCACACATTCTGTACAAATTCAGCTTATTTCATGACCTCAAGCCACGGTAAATGAAGATTCTCTCCACTTGGGGAGAACTTAGCCTCCTATGAGTGTGCGTTCTTTTACACCCGTCACGCAATCTCACTCTCGATCTCAAGCAGATTGCGTGATGCAACAATACCGATGAAACGACTGCGTGACGAGTCAAAAGAAGTTTTTAAACGAGGCAAGCAAATAATTCGTGTTGAAAAAGCAACTAGTAAATATCTGGAAACCAACTCAATCGGTTATGTAAAACTGGCATACAAAAAAATGGAATAAATACAACTAAAACTCAAGATAAAACAAAAACCTTTCGCCTCTGTTGAAAGGTTTGCAATTTTTTCCGACATGAAAGCAAATAACAAGCCATCTTTTTAGAATTTCTCAACATTTCAATCCTTTGATAACACAAACATTACTGTATTGTCATCCGTCTGCAAGAACCACTTTTCGTGTGCATCTATTTTTGACAAGATAATCCCAAGCCTGTGAAAATTCATCACTAAGTATTGCTTAAAAAAAATAACTTCCACTTCAAAACAACAAGAAACTTTAACGCTTATTTTAACACAATACTTTGGACGGGCTTGAACGGCGCGCTACATTCTTCGCGTTGTGCTAAGCCTAATCTTACCGGCTAAAACCCAGTTACCTACGATCAACACTAATAAGATATAGCATGAATACTTGTATCTTACTTTAATTATGCATAAACCTGAATGTCGCACCCACAATGCAACACAGAAAAAAAAAACCTCACGCAGCCTCATTATCAAGGGAGAGAGAGGAACCTGGGGAAGAGTATTTAAATATTACTGCGATCCGTTACTGAAACAGTAAAATAAATAGCAGAGGACTGTACTGTGATCAGCACATCAAGGGTTTTTAACAAAAGTTAAATTACATCAAATAACAGTCGCGTTTATACAACTGAAAGCTGCTAATAAATAAATGCAATACAAACTTAAAAAATGACGTTAAGAAAAATAAATTGCGATGTTTGAATTCGAAATATACATACTCTGTAATAAAATAAACGCGTCTACAATGATATCGGCTCGTGTTTTAACTGCAAGTATTACAGCATATTAAATAACTTTAAATAACTTGAGGAACTCATACACCTCGATGAATAAATTAATGAACAGTGCCCCACGAAGGTCGCTGATTTCCGTGTCTTTAGCGGGTGACTAGTTTAAGCCCCGAAGATCTTCTTGACCGTATATCCCTGAAAATAAGAGGACACAGCATTAATTTAAAGAAATAATTGATTACACGAGGAATAATCATTTCTTAAAAGAGCGACAAAAACAGCCTCGTTTAAACTCAATACCCAATTTCCGATTCTTACTTTGTACGTCATGCAAGTGCACCCAAAAACACCGCTGAGGTGGCCACACAAAACACTGTGAGGGGAGAGGTTAAGAGTAATTGGTTTCTAAAGCTCCCCTACAGGAGGGGGAAGGGGTTTAAGGCGATATTCACCCGCACTCGTCTTGCTTAGTCGGTTTAGTTGTTTCTAATTTTATTAAGGTGTTTTTTAAGCGAACAAATATTTCTTGCAACTTGCAACGTAGTCAAGGTGAATGAAAAGCATCAATCTATCACATATTCACTCTGACCAAACATTGGCGCCTTTCTATCAGTTAAGTGGAAGGCAAACAAGAAATGAACTCTGCAAGAAAAGGCCCTAATTTGGTATGGTGCATATTTGAGTAGGGTTCTTACAGGCATGGAGTAGAAGAACAGGCCCATGAGTGCCACCAACAAACCAATGACCAGGAACTTAATCAGGCACATCTTGTAATTATTCCATAACATGTACTTCAGGGACTTGAACGGGTTCATGAACCAAGTAAAGGTCGAGTCAGGCCGGCTGAAATAACAACACGCTTAAAGTAAGCAAAAGTAATTTATTTAATGCCAATAACACGGGAAGTGCTTGCGCAATCTCCCGAGCCAGAGGCTCATGATAAAGTGCTTGACAATAATCCAGATCGAATTGGAATTAAGAAATGTTGGTGTTTGAGGAGAGGGAAAAACCGGAATACCCAGAGAAAAACCTCTCGGAGCAAGGACGAGAACCAACAACAAACTCAACCCACATATGACGCCGAGTCCGGGAATCAAGCCACATTTGGTGGGAGGCAAGTGTTCTCATCACTGCGCCATCCCTGCTCTCCTGTTAACATAAATCAAGTCAAAAAGGCAACATAGAGCACAGCAACTGCCTGCATAGTACTATGCCTGGAAAGAGCGCTATGTTGTGTGACTTAAAGGGGATGTTTGTGGCTGACTGTCTCGTTTACCATAACTATATGGTGACCTTGTTCAACCAAGGTGTTCAAAGAACGTGGTTCGAACAAGACAATGATAATGACTCCAAGTCATTCCTGTTTGAGCAAATATGACAAATTGGCAGGCATGAGACGTGCAAGCCGTTAATATTTTCTTGCACAATCTTTGCATTTAGGTCACGAGAGCCTCCTTATTAACCCTTTAAGCCCAAACAGTGATCAGCATCAAATTTCTCCTTGTCATACCAATGCCTATTCAACCCCTGAGAGCAAGAGAATTAAGGATATGATCACCTAAGGTGAATTTTCTTGGTATTTTAATAACTTCTCTCCAGTACTTTTATAAGAAACGTATGGGGACAAGACAGGAGAATTTGTTCTTTAATATTAGGAGTAAAAGGGTTAAAGTAATCCTGCTATTTCAATTCCAGACTGTCGTGAAAGCAATTAAATAAATAAATAAATAAATAATAGCATAATATAAAATAATATAAATAAATAAAAGTTACGCTAATGCTGCAGAGAATTGTTAAGAAATCTTACTTGGGTTTCTCAAGAGCCTGCGGATCTTCACGTGCCCGTCCAGCGGGTTTCTTCTCAGCCTCTTCTTGAGTCAGCAATTCAAGTTCAGCTTCCACTTTGCCCTGTTGTGGCAATTACAAAAAAGGTAAATGTAAAATGTTTTGAGCGAGTGAAATTTGCTGATCAATAAAACGCCAACGTACAGCCACCCCCCCCCCCCAAAAAAAAAACAAATGGGTAGGGAGGTCAGTTGGGTGAAGGAGGGGGGGGGGGGGGTATTGACTTATGAACAGAAAGCCAACATACAGCCAGTTCGATTTCTTCCTCCTCAGTGTTGACGAAGAATGGCCAGAAGCCCTTCATGTGCTTGATCTTGAAGAAAGAGACCTGGGGCACACTACCATCCTGCTTCAACATGTCCAGAGTACAGGTCTTAGCGCTCTTGGCACCACGGGGCATGCGCGTAAGGTCCAGCGTTAGATCACCTGATGAGACAAGGGAGATGGTGAGAGAGACCACAAAAGAAGGACTACACGGTAAACAAAATCATAGATCACACTGAATTGAACATTTCCGAGTTGTTGTGAACCTCATTATGAAAGCGAGGCTACGTGCAAAAAATTAGTTTTGCATATGAATGGAAACTAATTTTCATAATAAAAACTTTGCACTTAGCCTCACTTTCATAATGAGGTTCAAAACAACTCGGAAATGGCCTGTGGTCTCGAAGTTAGATCGAATGAAATTGATCACGTGACGTGATAGCCTACAAAAGTACCCGGATTGATCGAATTGGTCTGCGGGAAAAAACCCTTCCATTCATTTTACTAACTCATTAACAAACAGGTTGCTTTCGTTGTGTTTATATCTTGTATGGTCCTTGTTCCTTTTTAATTCAACTTTCCCTCAACGGTCTTGTTGGTAAAGCCGTAAGTTTAGGTGGTTTTTGTTCGGATGAACTTTAGGAGTGAAGAACAAAAAGAAAAGAGTACTTCTGTCTCGGGACTGTCTGATAGTTGACCTTGGAAATTTGAGGTTGTTAAAACTACAAGCAACTATCAAACGATATTCTCTCGATAGAAACACTATTGCTTAAAAACAAAACAATATAAACTTCATCTTCTTAGAGCTTTTCATATACAAGAAAAGGTGCTTCATTTTAATTTCGACACCGTTTTGAGACCAAAACTTAAAACTTCCCCATGATGTCCTCCCTTTAAAAGCATAAAAAGCCAGCCAGCTTGTTTCTCACCAATAAAGTCGTCCGCAGAAAACGCGTCTGCATCCCAGACCTGCAGGTGAAGTCTGGCGGGAACTTTCTCCTCTGACTCATCCCAAGAGAAGAAACTGGCCTGCAAAGACGATCAAACAAAAATTAGCCTGTGAGTAGGCTCCCAAAGTGGGCGAAGAGAACGGAGAGCGGAGCGGGGTGAGCCGAGCGCGGTCTTGGGAGCCTGTTCACAGGCTCAACAAACATCAGCGGATATGTTTTCTTTCTCAGGGATTCTGCGCACCCGGCGTTCAAGCAGTACCCCTATGAAACGTCTTTGAAAGGCTGTCACACGAGGCAATTTATCTCGCAGCTTGCAAAATGAAGATGACAGCGTAGTGCGAGACAAGTTAACGAAGTGTTTCACGGTGCAACTAATATCGCTGTGCTGTGGAAGGTGGAAGTGGCCTTTGAACTAGTAGCTCCGACACCCTAATAAAGTTGTCGATTTATTATGAGTGATCGACCAATCAATCAATCAGTCAGTCAACCGATTGACTGATTGATTGATCGATCGTCGGTCCACTTTTGCAGCAATTGACAATATTTGTTCTCACAACGCCTCACAACGCTAGCACAACAGGAAAAAGTTCGCTCATATATGCTCTGCAACTTGACTCGTCTCAGATTGTTTTCGTCGAAGTTGCACTGCAAGTCTCAAGAAAAATCGAACCGTACAACAGCGCCTTTATGTAGCTTAAGTTAACTGCATCGAAGCAACCAAGCACACCTTTCGAGTGATCACAATTCTTTCTTCGGCCTTCTGGTACTGGAATGGGAAGATAAACCGCCAGTTGAAGTTCCCTTCTCCAGTCAGAGACCTGTGGAGTTTAAGAAAACATTCAAACACAAAGCAAAACTTAAGTAAACCTAATGCATACTGTTTTTTTTTATTCCACACAGCTCTAACTTTTGAGTCTGTGGATAAAATCCACCCGTTCAAATGAACGCTACTGGGCTGTACTCTCCTGTAGTTATGTCTATGATGCTGTACAAGCCGGTTCTAACTTTTGAATGTGTGGATCATATTCAAAAGTCTGCTCACAGAAATGAAATTTATTAAGTAATTACCTGTAGTGCACGTCTGTCTGTTGTCGGTCCTCTTTCAGTCCTTCCAACCAACTGCAAAAAGAGAAAAATATTTATATTTAACGGGCTGTCAGGAAAGGTACTTAACTAACACAGTTACCTACTGTGTTAAGTGTGGATGTTTCACATGACTCTAGCCTTCCACTAGTATAGTGTATAGTGGAGAGGGTAAGTGCAGAAGCCATTTTCTTACTCGGCGAGAGTGATCGGCGTGATTTAATTATCCGCATAAGTACTAACCCCTTGACAAAGATGTCACTGCACTTCTCTCCCGTCAGGATATTGGACTCCTCTAGCGGTACATCTTCAGTGTTCCAGATGACGACTCGCAGCTCATAACTGAAATGAATGTTAACAACGTTTATTAACAGAACTACATTGAGCAAGAGCATTTGGCAACAAAGAAAATAATTTCAGCCTCGCCCCGTGTCGTCCTTTGCGCGCATAGAATGTGAAGATACCCGACGAGCTGATCGGGAAGACTCGCCATCGCGTTTGGCGAACGTGACGTCACCCGATGAACTGATCGGGAAGACTCACTATCGCGCTTGGCGAACGTGACGTCAGCCGATGAGCTGATCGGGAAGACTCGCTTTCGCGCTTGGCGAACGTGACGTCACCCGATGAGCTGATCGCGAAGACTCGCTATCGCGCTTGGAGGAACACGTGTACAAGAAAATTTATAATGAAGGAGACGAAAGATGGGGAGCTGACTGGTTGATCACAAGAGGTAGATCGAGGAAGAAGGCAACTTCCTCTTCTAACAGGAGCCCATTACTCTCCCAATGATTAGTTGATTTTCATTATTTAACAAGCACCATTTCAAATATGTTAAGCCACAGCACGCCCTAAGTACTTCTCACCACTATCACCCAAAGGATTCAAGCCCCGAGGGATTCATACAGCTACCAGGAATTTGCCCCCTAACTGTGAAGAGTTCTTACGTGGTAGGCTTTCTCGGTGTGATGTCCACAGGCGCACCAGGGGATGGCATGTCCATGGGAAACATGTCGATCCACATCTCAATTTTACCCTGAAGACGAACACAAAAAGCCATCAGTTAAATGAAAAACGTAGAAAGAGTTCGCCAACAGGTTTCGCTTTTACTGATATTTGTTAACTTTCGAAAGTAATCCTGTGTTTGTTTTGTTTTCGCTCTGCTACGCTTTGTGATTGCATTGGTTAGCAAAATTCACGCCACTTTCTCAACCAATGAGAAGCAAAACCAAAACCAATCGTGTCTTGCCCGCACGAGTTTTCCCGCGCTTGGCGCCGGTGATGTAAATTTCCTCCGAATTTTGATTGGTTCATTGCGCTGTTTGTGTCTGCTGTGATTGGCCACAGTAATTAATTTGGACAGAGCAACAACACAACAAAATGGAATGCTTGACATTGTATCCGTCATTACTTCCAGCTATCCTCACCTGTTCCACGCCGGGTTTTTCCGGGTTGAATAGTGACCTCGTTTCCACATGTTCTGGTACCAGAGGAAAGCCTCTCTTTAGAGTGCCGTAATTCCGCAACGCCTTGAGAGCCACGGGTTCATCTGACTGTTTAAAATGACCTGCAAATGAGAACAACAAAAAGAGTAGTTCAACAACCTTAGACAAATTGAACGAGTTGCATGAAATGTTCGCGAACATTCGTTATTTCGTGTTCGTGAATTCGTTATCAAATGACGTTTTCCTTGACATTGCCGCCGTGGTTACGAGAGGTCTTAATGCTGTACCACATCCGACAACAGTTATCAGAATGGTTCAACATACCACTTTCCTCCAACACTTGCGATGTAGCTCCAAACACTTTGTTGTCAATGCGAACTCTCCCTGTTGAATAGTGTGGTCCATCCAGTCCCTCATCCTTGCATAGCTTTGCAAGGATCTGGGTCGGGCGCATGGGATCACGCCATTTGTTGAATCCAAATCTAGAGAAGAAAGCAGACATAAATGCCTTTGAAAGACACTCGGTTATCCAACAAGCGTGAGTGGAATAATTATAAGACGTTAAGTGTAGTCTGGTCTGTATGAAGCTGAACCGTCGATCCTTCGATCTGCTGACTCAGTATCTCTTACAAACTCCATCTAACACTTACGTAGCATAGCTCTCCTGGAGGCCACACGTGGGCCGATGCTTGCTGTAGAACCTGTTCTCCAAATCAACTTTGGTTTCACCAATGAGATCATCACTGCCAACCAAATCCCAGTCATACACACCGACTGTTAACACTGAGTCCATTGGAATGATCGCCTCGAATTCAAAGCACCTAAAAGCACCAACACAGCAAATCAGATCAGTTGAGGATTGACAGGAAGGTTAAGTCTTACTAATGGACGACAGGTTAAAACAACTCCTTTAATAGACTATTTCCGAGTTGGTTTGAACCTCATTATGAAGGCGAGGCTAAGTTCAAAGTCTTTATTTTATTTATATGCAAACAAAACTAATTTTCATGTGAAAAGCTTTGCACTTAGCCTCGCTTTCATAATGAGGTTAACAGCAACTCGGAAATGGCCTATTAAACTCTGTACTGTTCGTAATGTTTTGATCAACCTCGAGTGACCTTCGACAGTCTGCATTGATCTTTGGTAATCTTCGGGTGATTTGTACTCGAATAATTGCACGCGAGGGCAAATCGATTGGCCGAGATCAGTAATTTAACGAATCTCAATTACTTGAAAGTAATTTAACGGATCTCAGCCAATCAAAATGCGGTAAATTTTCAGTCACATGGCAACACTTCATAATTTTGTACCTTCCGAAGACTGGGTTGAGCTGTTTTGACACGTAGTTGTCCCTGTCCCTCACTTTGTGCTTTCCAAGTGTTACCACCAGGTATGGATCAGCCTGAAGAAGGAAAACAAAGACGAATGAAACACAAAGTATGCTGCAACCTACGAAGGAAAGAATTTCAGTCGAGGCGACCAGCACCGTTTGCAACGTGTTACATGGTTGGTCGGAGGACAAAAGAACGAACAACAGAACAATGCGCCCAGCCCTAAAAAACAATGCAGCTGCAGGTTATAAGGATCCAGTGAAAATAGAGTTTTTGAAACGTGCAGGTCTACTGTTGCACTCACAAGGATAAGGCAAAATGGAATTTAGACAGCTGGCGTATTGCTAGGTTTTTGTTAATATAATTTATACTTTTATTGTTATCTTCTATTGCTTCTAAACTTCCAGTGCTAATTTTGTGTCGCTTTTATGTTTTAAATCATGTTGAGGGCGGCCATTGGACTTTCAGGATTTTGGCGCTGTATAAATGTTTATCATCATCATCATTACTATTAGGCAAAGGTAAGTTTCACTTCAGCACGTCACCACTCACCTTTCCATTAACATCAGAGGGGTGCAGGTTGATAGCCTAAAATAAACAGACGATCACAGTTTAAAGAAAATAAATGGCTGATTCATATGTATTCAAATATTTTATTCAAGTCCGCAAAAGATGCGGCACTCCTCAATGGTTTGTCAAAGTGGTTTTGCTAATCTCAAAAGTTTCAAATACTTAAGCTAAAACCATAATATGAAAATACAAACTTCGTCTTATAAAGCTATCATATCGCTTTCATTATGAAAGCGAGGCTAAGTGCAAAAGTGCATATGCTAAGTGCATATGCATGAAAACTAATTTTCATAACAAAAACTTTGCACGTAGCCTCGGTTTTATAATGAGGTTCACAGCAACTCGGAAATGGCCTAATCCACAGCCAGTGAATGATTGAAAAAATGCGTAATAAACGTAATAAATCAAACAACATTGAACAAGCTACGAACTAACAATACACGATACAAACCCACGGCGCATGTGCGCTACTGTTCCCATCACGTGACGTACCTTGATGACGTAAACTCGCGCCAGTACATTGACCGGTTCGTTGCTGGGTAACTTGAGGAATGTACCAACTATAGGGTCCATTTCCACGTGCTCAGGTAAGGGGTACTTCCATACTTTCAAAGACCCCTAAGATGGAGCAGCAAAGTTTAATATACCGTTGCACGATTTATTTTTTCTATGCTCGTGCATACTGTCACGACCATTACGAGACAAGTTGAAAGATACACGCTCCGTGCTGCCGAGTGTCCTGAAGTGAAATTTTTCATAACTAAAAAATGGTGCAAGTTGCTTGAAAAGTGGACGACTTTTCTTGTAATATCCAAAATAAGTTTTTATTTCTTTAACTAAAATGTCTTCGCAACGGTTTCGTCCGGCTAAATTGGGTCCAAAAGCCGGAAGGGAAAATTCACAAAGTCATCCTCTATGAAACTCTCCTCTATTGCCCCTAATTAAGACTTTCAAGAAAAGAATTCCAACAATACCTTAAATTTTCCCACAATTCTGTGATCATCGTCATCATCTTCGCTGGTTTTCTTGCCGCGGTAAAGCGCAAAAGCGTTAAGCCAGTCGTTGAATCCGTTGTAATCTGGCAAGAACTCTAATTCGCAGTCAAAAATCTGTATAAAAAAATAATAAATAAAATAAAGAAATAAATCACGACAGTAGTAAAGGAGGGTGGTTTGGGTTATGGCGGACTCCAGCCAATCCGATTACAGGGATCGTACCACGTGACCAAATAGACCAATCAATCTGATCGGTAGGAGTCCGCCATAACCCATTCCCCCCCCCCCTCCCTTTACTACTCACGACAAGCATTACTACTCTAATAAGCCTCTAATAAGTGTAAAACACTCAAAACCTACAAAAGGTGGCCGACACTTGTCAGAATCACTTCCACACAAATTACGTGCCGCTAATATAAACGACAAAGTGCTCTTGGAAACGACAGCTAAACCACGTTTTACAGTAGTTCAAAACTAAAATGAACCATTTTCCTTCCTTACCGTCAGCCTGGGGATTTTCTTTTTCAGTTTTTCCTCCTCAGTCTCTTCTGGTGTCTTCTCCTTCTTCTTTGATTGCCGCCCCATCTGTTCTCCCTTCTTATCATTTCGTTCCCTGTCCTTCAGTGTCTCGTAATACCGTGACCACCAATCCAGCGCATCTTCGGCATCTTCGTCTTCTTTTCCTTTTCCTTTCCCTCCCTTTCCACCTTCTTCTCCTCCGCCTTCTCCAGATCTCTTCTTCTTCTCCTGCAACTCGGTTAACAAAGCAAAAATTTCTAAATTTATAGCAAAAGGAAGGCCTGACAAAAGTGCGCTGCTACATCAGGCAATTTTCAACTTGTCTCGCAATTTTGTTGCTACACAAGTTGCACGAATCGTTGCCTAGTATAACGTGCCCTGAAATGAACATGTCTCGCAATTTCAGTTTTTGTTGCCGCAACCATTGCGAAAAGTAGAAGTCGGTTCTACTTCGTGCAACGGTGACTGCAATAAAAAAGTTGCAATACATTTTCATTTCAGGGTATGTTACAGTGCCCAACGTTTCGCATAACTTTTGCAGCAACAGTGAAACAAAATTGTGCGACAAGTCTTAATAAAAATTGCCCAGTGTAACAGCACCTTAGAGGTTAGCCTTGTTTTGTGTGTTTTGCGCTTGCACACGGCTGGGAGCAACACACACAAAAACAGTCCAACAGACAAGTACTGATCACACAGCAGCTTTTGGTGGCATTTAAGAGTTTCAATGACAGACGCAAATGTTAAAACTGCCAACACGACTCAAAGATAAAGTCGGGCATTAGCTAAGTAAAAAGCAGCCAAAATACGACATAGGTACTTCAAGAAGGAAAGGATGTTTCGTCAAAAAGCGGGAAAACAAGAAAGTGAACAGTCTGATATGCAGAAATAACAGCGTCCCAGACATTAACACATAGAGTGATAACTGAGACAAGTTGCTTTTATACCAAGACGGCATAAGTTTTGAATGATGTGCATGGAGATTTAACATACAACTTTACGGTGGGAATGCAAGCTCTTTCAATCAGGAATGCAACTGTCCGTAAGGGATAAGATTGATGACATTTCGACATGATGATTTGTGGAAGGGAGAAAAATGAAAACCAAATATTTGCTCCTTGAAATAAAATAAAAAAAAAAACAGTGATTAACGGAAGATGTACATAACCAGTGAAGGATACAATGGGCTCACCTTGAGTTGGTAGGCTAAAAGCTGTGGCGAAGGCGACGAGAGCAATGTAAGAGAGAGGCAAGATGAAAGTGAATGGTGAGAAAAGACGATTAGCAAGTGTGCACAAGAGCATACACTTCACTCAATTGAATGTTTAGGATTACAAAGAGCACTTTTGATGCAGTAGTAGGATTTTATTAGCTTAACCTATAAGCCAAGAAAGAAAGTGGTGATGAAATATGATTGTTGTCCGAACAACAAGACGGTGTAGGTTTAAGTGGGCATAAACACATACATCAAGACTGCCCAGTCAGATAAAGTATGAATAAAGAGTAAAGTTATTTAGTTCAGTGGTTATAGTAAGATGGGTAAGGAAGATACGAAAGATACTTCTAAGAGTCGAAAATTGCATGCAGCCCTCCAAATTACCAGACAAAGACAAATCCAAATGAATGAGCTAGGGCTAACGCTCAGTAGGAAATTCATGGGTTCACTTTTAAGCACTTTAACGTACACTGCAGAGTTAATCGTCTGGTCCATCTCAGAAAAATTCAGACAGCTGTGTACCCACATAGAGAAAAGACAACCATTCAAAGATTCAAGTAATTGTGGTGTGTAGAAATAGTGGTGTGCATCAGTGAGAGATTGTAAGGAATGGATAACAAGTGATATTAAAATGTCAAAGAAGAATAGAAGACAAAATATGTTTGAAATGAAAGAAGACGACCACAAAAGCAGCCTGAATTGTCAGTGTATGAAGAGGTAGCTATCGAGTGCCGAAAGTAATTTTTTGCTTGCTATGCTTTGTGACTCCATCTCAACCAATACAAAGTAAAACGCGTTTTCCCGGACTTTGTGATTGGTTAGAACAGTGCTTTTGTTTGCACAATACAGAGTTGAAAACCATTTACAACAAGAAAGGCAATAAGGCAATCAGAGGCCATTTCCGTATTGCTTTGAACCTCATTCTGAAACCGAGACTTAGTGCACAGTTTATGAAACGCTTTGCACGTAGCCTCGCTTTCATAATGAGGTTCAAAACAACTCAATATTTGGAAATGGTCTCTTAACAAGTCGAGTAAGTATTTCGCACTTAAGACGTTGTAGCATACCAGAGGTTCGGAGTCTGCGGCATCAGGAGGATCTTCATCAATCTCAATGGCGATATCAGCGCCGGGAACAGGCGACGTTGGACGGGAAGCACCATTACCTGCTCCACCCGTTACAGCTTCTGTTGTAAAGATACAATAAATGCGAAGTTTCGAGCCAAACGTTTCTCAACGACAAGGTGTGTATTCTACGCTTTGCACCCCCCACCCCCAGTTACACCAGTAAGCAAAACTCACTGGACACTATCAACCGTAATTTAATACGCGGCCCCGAGTTTTTGTTAGAGAAGATACAGGGGCCATTACTTGCCTATTTTATGCTTCGCCATGGCTACTTCTACACTGTATACAAAAGGGTGAGAGCAAATCTACCATGTGGCCCCTGCTAAGTTAAATTTGGTCCCTCCTAATCAAACCCTGATGCACCTACCCTACCCCCCCCCCCCCCCCCCCACACACACACACCTTAAGCACTTCCGACGGGGACCAACGAATTTTGACTGTAAAAGTACCCACGTACGATATGATATTTTTGTCGCATTTGTAAGTTGCTGGGCACGTAAAATACAAAACTGGTTGGGTGAGGAGTAACAGTTCCAGCATTTTTTTCAAAATATTTCCGCTTCTAACGTCACATGAAAACGACTATTTCAGCATTTGTGGTACGCGATAAATCACGGAGTGAATCTTTGAAGCGGTAATTAAAATGACTTTACAACACGAATGACCAGTTTGTCTTGAAATGACCCGTTTGTCTAACCTGCTTTCTCCAGTTTTTCCTTCTCTTTCTCTCCTGTCTGTAGGTAGCGATGAAGCGAGTTCAACACATGCGTACCAACCAGTGTGAACCGACCAAATGTACGACAGTCCCTGACACGGATGGTCAGCGGTGGACAGTAACGCTCATTCTCGGGAAGTTCCTGCAGTTTGAACACGTGACCGGTCAATTTCACGTTGCAAATAACTGAAAGCGTTTCTCGCAATACTTGTTTTTGGAACTAATACTCAATATAAGTAAATGATGAATTTGCCTTTAAAAAAGCTAGTAACAAAATTTTGCACCCAGGAGTAAATGCAACAATTGCGTTTGGGTCGCTACATCCTTTACTCATTCGTGTTACATTAATCAAAATCCATTTTCTTACCACATCAAAGAAGATGACCGGATTCTGGAAATTTGGGTTCTTCTTTGCATTTGCAATTACAGTCGACTGTATCACGTGACCAGCAAGATCGATATCCACCTGAGGACGGTCAACTGTGGTGAGATTGATTCTCTTCATCTCACGTACACCCCAGAATAACACCTGAAAAAAAAAATATATATATATTTAAGATTCGTCTTGAAATAACAACAGTCAGACAAATTAGACTATTGCATTGCCGCCTTGTTGGTGTACAAAACAAAAGAAAATTTGTCCACGTAGTTTGCATAAAAATAGAGGTAAACTCCCAGAGATGAAAAATCTCCATGTTCCTGTACACCAACATGGCCGCCATGACGTCAAATGCAAACTATCAATTGAAAAGAAGATCCTGAGATTCATACCCTGTTTCATTTATGTAGATGTGAAACGCCTCCCTGAATTTTCCAGTTAACGTTCACTTACAAGAAGTTCAATGTCATTGAAACTCTGTTCATTAATCAAATTCTACCTGTGTGGAATATCTTAACTTCTGCAATCAAGTTATCCCCAGACTTTTACTTTTTATAAGTTTTACTTTGATGAACCATACCCAATCCATTTTGGGGGAAAAACGGTTGAAGAATTTATTTTGAGTTGAGAGTTCAACAGGTGAAATGTAAACCAATATTCTCAAACCCATTAATGATTCATAAAGCAAAAACAGAGGAAATCACCACCGTGAAGGAGGTTTGGAAATGTGATCTCAATTGTCATAAAATTTGGTGAACTTTTGCTTTGAATTTTTCCCAGAGTCATTTATGGTTTGAAAAGCTATAAAACGCTCAAAAGAATGTTTCATCCAATTTCCAAACATCCCGAAGTTTTTTCAAACCATTTGTTGGTGTTTGGAAATCGAATGAAACACTCTTCCACGTTTGATATATATTACTTTCTCGAATGCATTAATAATTCAACAAAAGACAAAGGAAATCATGCACCGTGACGTGTTTGGATATCTGATGAAAAACTCCTCGTTTTTGCATCCTTAATTCCCCCTTCAAAATCAGTTGGTTTGAGACGTTATATCAAACACTCGTCACAGTGTTTCATCACAATATCAAAAACCTCGAAGTTCGTCAAAAATACTCCGCTACGCGTCGTATTTTCAACTCTCTTCTCGGTCTTTGATTTGTGATGAAACACTGTGTCTCGTGTTTGATATATTACGTAGAAAACGTTCTGTACCTCAATCCTGTGTTTCCTCATCACAGGCCTAATTCCAATTGGCACAGGTGTGATGGGTCCATCAGGAGTGTTGACTGGCTCATTTTCTGTGGGAAGGAAGCATGTACCTTCCGACAGCTGAAGATACGAAACAGAAATAACAGAGTTAATAAACTGAATATAAACTAAATATGAACATTGCACAGTAAAAGAGACGAATCTTCCCAACCTGAAGAAGCTCAAATGCTGCGAGCAATTCTCCTGCTTTCTCCTCTCCTCTGAAGATCTGGAACCATTCCAACGCAGGAGGGAAGAATGGCTTCTCGTAGGGTTCACAAGCCATCTTCACAATGGGCCTTGCCAAGGCACGACCAATGAACTCCGAATCACCCTGATGAGAAACAAAGGTCTAGCATTAAATCTATGTATTGGTAGAAACAAGAATGCTGTCTCTGTAAGGAATTGCCCGTGTTCAAATTGCGTCATATGAAGAAATGAACCCCATCACCGGAGAGGTCATATAAAAATTAGTAAGTTGACCAAGTCTGGTTATGTTTCACTGCGTAGGAACCAGGCTGTGACCTGTCAAAGGTCGCCCAAATTCCATACAAGTGTCTCTATTTCTGAGAGGGCGTCCCCCAAAGCCATACAAAGTCTCCAATTTTTCCTATTTTTGAAAGCCTTCTACTTGGCTGCAATCTAACGACAGAACCACAAACCTGGTAAACTGAATAATTTTAATGTGATCTTTCTTGTGATAGACTCCAATTTCTGATTAAACGTAAATGTAAAAACGCGTCCCTAGTCTCCATTTGAACTTCGGAACAGGCAATTGCGAAGACGTGGATGACACTGGCAATGATTAGCGACGATAAAATGTCCATATAGAAGATTGGTAAATTGCTTATCTCGACACATAAACCTGGACTTACCCCAATATCTTTATCAAACACTTCAATGACAATAGTGGGAGGGTTCACAGCAATTTCGTTGACATCACCCCACAGAATCAAGTCTTTGAACACCAGCATCTGATCCCAGGTGGGACTTCTCGTCTCCCATATGACACGTGTATCAGCCACCAGGTGAGTGAAGATCACACGACCAAAGGCATCTGCCAAGAAAACATGTACAACGTTGCAGATGAGTTTTGAGTTCACAAAAAAATGGGTTTAAAAGGCCTTTGTCACGATAGCGCGCATGTGCGATCTCGATTCACAACATTTTTTTTACCAATAGGAAATCGTAATAATCAACACTGCGCGGCAGCGCTAACCGCAGGCAGTCTGAAGTTTTCACGTGCGTTTTAAAACCTCTTTGTTTGGCCTTTAACCTTTTGTATTTGTAAGATATTTATGCAAAGGCCCTGTCCGTGGAATACAAGCACAAACACTTTAATTTCTTCCAACTGGCGTGTATATCGGCAGCAACATAAAGTTTCCGATGTTCGTCCTCCCATCTTTTCTTCGTTTTTTTCTTCTTTCTTTCTTCTCCAGAGCCGGTTCGAATACCTCCCCTCGAGGACATCGATTTTCTCGACGATATTCAAATAGAAATACAAAATATGCGATTTCAATCCCTCACAAATGACCAAACAGTTCCTCGATATCGTTATTTTCACTTCTACAAGCCTCACAAGGTGGATGGAAAAAGATTTTCCTCGCAGATGCCTACTTTGAAAACTGTTCCGTCGGATCAGAAATCAAATCGCCGCACATGCGCAGAAGAGTGTCAAATGCCCTCTAACAAGACGAAAACCGTTCAAAAACTGTGATATCTAGAGGTCAATTATGTATGACACCACGCCCCTTGCTAGCCAAGAATAAAATTGCCAGCAATTGCGAAGACGATGCTTCAAGATTCCCAACCCGACCTCAAAGTCATGTCCTTAGTCCGCGCAAAAAATTAAAGTCAGTGGCATGCGAAATATATCTCACCTGAAAGCCCTGAAGCATCGCTGCCAATCAAACTTCTTGCCTGGTAGATGTGTGCTCGCAAAAGGAACTTTTGCTTCTCTGAAATTGAGAGGATACAGTTCAGTCAATCAATTCATCAATCAACTTTGTTTACCAGTCTGTTACGACTGGCTGTGGGCCTCAGATTTAGGATCGAATTGGAATTTAGTTATGTTGGTTTTTAAGGAGAGAGGAAAGCCGGAGTACCCAGAGAAAAACCTCTCGGAGCAACGGCGAAAACCAACAAACTCAACCCACATATGACGCCGAGTCTGGGAATCGAACCCGGGCCACAATGGTGGGATACTCCCCGATGAAATGTTGAATTCTGAATGCCGAATGCCTAGGGAGGAAAACTGTAGTGTAGTTTAAGACTGTAAAACAAAGACGAGGAAAGCAGTTTTCAAAACGTTGTGCTTTTAAATCTCACCTGTGTAGATAAGATGGTTTGGTGGCGGAGCCATCAACTTGTGAGCATTCTTTGGCTGAGGAGAAATGGATATCTCATCACACACGTTCACATACGTTTGCCATGCCTCTAGGTAGAGGGTTTTTCAATAGCCCTTTTTGCGGTTAATTTTCTCATTTGCATTACAATGTTATCCAACGTGGATGCGAGGCAATTTCGGGCTAAAACAACAAAATAGCCCGAAATTGCCTCACATACATGCTAGATTTCATTGTGATTCAAATGAGCATAGTTAACCGTGAAAAGGGCTATTGTGTCGCAAAACCCAAAGTAATTTTTCTGGCCAATCACAACACACGTACACAGCTATGAGACATTCAGAACTCAAGGCAAATACATCTAACCGGTGCAAAGCGCGGGAAAATGCGTGCGACCAAGTCACGATTGCTTTTGACTTTGCTTCTTATTGGTTGAGAAAGAGGCGCGAGTTTTGCTAACCAATCACAGAGCGCAGTAAGCAAATCCAAAAATAAACGCGATTTGTTTCGACACTCAATTGAAACCAATCTCACATTATCTTTGCAGTTGGGTGTACATGCTTGTTGAAGTACACATACAAGTCTGGTTATTCTTAATCAATCTGAAGTCTCACAAGCCTCAAGAAGGTCTTCATTACTGCAGCACATCACCACGTCCACACTCTAATTGGAACTGCAATCACCCTGACGGAACTTAAATTACATTTCCAACTTAAACTAACAAAAACGTCATCCCATGCTCTTCTCTGAGGTTGTGCCTCATGCCAAAAATAAGCTGTACTTGGACGCCATTGTGTTGGTTTAGTTGAAGGAAAAAAACTGTCTTTAGTTTTACAAGATCTTACTGTAAACAGAAAGCAAAACATAATATAATACCGGCTGGTATCCTTTAGGCGCATCCTTGAGATAGTCCTTCTTGTGTTTGTGAAGGCCGAGCCAAATCATGACATTCAACTTGGCCTGAATTGCCCATCCTTTAGGACCATCGCCACGTTTCCCTGGAAGCTGAAACACGCGGGCCAAGCATTAATATTTCCAAAGAACCATGATTCAAATACCGTTTAAGTTCCAAAAAATTGCGTTACTCAAACATGGCACGGACGCCACCACCGTAAATAAGTGCATGCATGCCTTAATTGTCTATAGTTTTAAAAGAGTCTGTAAGATTTAAATATAACTTGCATATTTTAACTCTTAACTGTCCTTCAAAAACTCATTAATAATTCATAAGCCCATTGACCTATCAAATGGTCGATAATACATCACGTGCAGTGACTTTATATCGACAAACCTCCTCCTTATTAGTATGCGGTGTTTTAAACCCGATAAAACACTCCTGTTCGTTTTTTAAACATTACATAAACATTTTGGGTTGTGACAAGCAAATGCATATAATAACCTACCGTACAACAAAGTAAGCTTACCCTGAGGAACACAGTCTGCATTCTGCCTGCATCCTTGCCTCTCTCCTCTTCCACCAATGAATACACAATCTGCTGACTTGGAATGCGAGTGTACGCCACTCTTTTGCCACCGCACAGCATCCAGATGAACACGTCAGGGGTTGTCTCTTGTGGCTGGGAAATGCATTTCATAAGACGTTAAGTTATCAGAGAATAATGTGTCATGAAAAATAACGAGAACAGAAGACGTCTTTGGGAATGTGTAAAGAAGAATGGCATAGAGAAGGCGGTCAGTACTTGGTGTAAGACTACACATAATGTCCCGAGACACACCCATGCATGCAGGCCGTACTGGTGAGACCATATTGGTGAATAATTGCGTCAGTAGCTGCATTAGTTACTTTGAATGAGTAGGCATCGTCCTAAAGAAATTAGAGTTTCTCGGACCACTCCAACATGCGCAGAACATATGCGCAGTAGCAATAATGTTGCAGTTGCCCAATTTACTTTACGCTTATACAATACATAAGATAGACAGTACTCACCTCAATAGCAATGTTGAGCAGTCTCTGGAGCAGTGCATTAGCCGCCTTGAGATTATCCTTAATATGTCCATCATCCTTGGTGCTTCCCTTCAGTTCCTGGGCTGACTGACACACAGATTCAACCTCGTACTGACACAGTTTGAGTCGCTCCTTGTCCAGTTTGGTGCGGCCTACATGAGATGCTGCTGGCATGGACTTCACCAAGTTAAGGTATTGGCTGCAGATAACAAAGTCAAAGCAGTTTGTTAATACAATCCTGCTTGGATACATTTGCATGTCATTAACCTTTTTTAAAGCAAGAATCAAACCTTAGTATCACAACGTAAAAAAAAAATTGTCATGGAATCACTATATCTTGATGTTATTTAACAAATCGAAGGCAGTTTTCTACGGTCTATACTCTTACAGACTAACTGGAACCACGAGCCGCAGGCGAGTAGTTTCACTGCCAAGTTTTGAACATTTTGTGGAGTCATTTTATGGTACATAAGAGTTCAGACCATAGAAAACTGCCGTCAATTTGTTTTTTTACAATAACATGGAAAAAGTACGAGCGGAATTGGCTTTATTTTCCGTTGAGAAAGCGCGCGTGCGTTACATCTGAGGTCATTTTTATTGTCTGTACTCTTATAGACAATAGCTACGAGCCAAACAGCGGCTGGAAATTTTGACAGTTATTGTAAAAATTTTACTACTGTAAAACAACGTCAACATCAAAGTTTCTTGTCATCTTGGAAAACAAAGTGATAGCAGACATCAGGCTGGACACGTCCTTGTCTGTGAGATGATGTCCCAATAACGCAAGGAAAAATTAGATGCGAACCGTAAAGAACAAGATCCCTTACTTGCAGCCATTGATGAGCTCTGCAAGGACTCGACTCAACCATCTGTACGTATTGGGCAGGTCCATCTTCACTCTCTCCAGACAATCAGTCAAGCCATCCTCCTGTAGATACAAAAAGATTGTCCTGACGTCAGCACACCATTTTGCACAAACTGGTGCATTTCTTGTGGGTGAGAGGTATTATACTATAGGAAAAGAAAACTTACGGTGTACAAGAGTAAGTGAATTTACACAATCAAGTACTTTTGACTGTAATCCTGGCATACAACAAGGAAACAATAATATTAAGATGATGTTATCTGTATGGTTTAATGATTAAGGTGAACCAAAGCATTGTGGTCTGAGGTACAACAAGCATGAAATGCAAACAAGTGGAGGGCAATTTGCTATTTTTGTTTGATCATGTTGTGAAAATTTAATAGTTTGAGAATTTGATAATGCTGTCTCCTGTCCTGTAGATGTGACATTACAAACATTGGCATGATAAACGTAGCAAGATAATTGCAATTCCGCACCCACCATGCAGAGTGGGAATGGTATTCTGACTGGAGCTGTGAGCACAGCAGCATAGACCACACAATTTTGAAGGACACAAGAACGAAAAGACTGATTTAAGAGATTCCTGTTTCATGTCTACGACTCTTTACATTAAGAAACAAGGCACCCACCAGTCTCTCGCAGATTTTAAGCAACACATTAGAGTTGTAGAGTCGTCTGCGATGATCTTGCCAAGTAAACTTGATGTGTGTGCATGGCTTGGAATCCTCCCATGGGATATGGTAGTACTGTCTGTCATTAGTCACTGGTCTGACAGGTGGCGTCAGTGGGTGGATGTTTGGGTTTTCACCATTCCTGCGCACCTCTTCCACTCCCTCACCTGCAGCTGGCAGAGCTTGTCCATCAATTGTGTTACCATGGTTACCTGAAAGCAATGGTAGACTCATAAAATTTCTATTTGAAATTATCAGTACTTAACATAACATTGTACGTCAGGTTATGAACGTGTCAAGCATGTTTACACATTGCAGCAATTTTCCCAACTGTGTATATTTAATTTTGTTCAATGTTATCTTTTCCGTTCATGCAACCAAACAGAAGCTACTGGGTAGTAATTTTATTGGCTATGACCTTTTGTGTCAGTGGAAGAAATCCTAAAGTGTGACCATTCAAATGAAAGCTACCGAGCAGTACCTTCCTGTGCTGCTATTTATTATGCTGTACAAGGTGATTCTAACTTTTGAGTCAGTGGATGAAATTCCAAAGTTAGACCATTCCAAACGCAAACAGTACTTTCTTATGGTACCATTTGCTTTTCAGTATTGTAAACTGCAATGAAATTTGAAATCTTTCCAGAGTGAAAGGGTCCACAAAAAGCTTGTTAAAACATACCAATACTCATTTCAAACTGAATCATCTTGTCTCCAACTTTCCTCTCAATCATGCTTGCTTCATAGAAACAAGCAAACAACTGGAAGTGGTCTTCTTTGCCTGCTGCAGTCTAAAACACAAACAAAAGGGAATCAGACTCAGATTCTGACTGCAACTAGTATTTGTGCTTAACAAGAATTTGTATTAATAGAAAACATAAAGACGTTAAGATGCGTATGAACTACAATTGATTTATTGTGTTCCAGACTGAGGATTGTACATACAGAATGCGACTTTTGTCAACTTTTGGCTAAGATTCAGATTCAGATTAGAACTTAAAAAATATGCGACATGATATGTTGAAAACATTCTGAAATGTGTCCGGATCTGTGTGTCATCCAAAAAACGAAATGATGACTGTAGCAAGAGCAAAATAGTTGAAATACAGAATCAGATTCACACTTAAACAATGGGTTGTATTTGAATGTGGATATTTTGAAATCAGTCCACCTCAGAATCTTGTACAAATTTTTTCTTTTTTTTTCTTATTTTTGCACACTTTATTGATGTAAGTAGTCATTTGTATTTTTTAAGTGAAATGAAACTTTTATTTCTTGTTCTTTTTCTTTGTTTAAATACTGTAAAGGTGTTTTTTGTACTTATGAATCTTGTACAAATGCTTCTTCCAAAATAATGAGAGAACTTCTCACTTTGGTTTGAATTTAATTTTACGACACTATATAACAATTAGCTTTTCACTCCAACTAGAGCCTTGACTGCAATGAAGAAATGTAGTGATGTTACATGATCTGTCACTTAGTGAACCTGTCCCAAATGTTAGGAATTTACACCAACTCCAATCCCTGTGAATGGCTCTTGACAATGGGAGCACATTTTCCAGTGCATGAACTGTCTTTTGGAACATTCATAACATCCCACAAAACATACACCTGCAGCTGGCAATTGAGCAGACTTACATCAGAGATGGGTGCTGTAGGCTCCACTTCCACCTGACGGATGCCAGCTTCTGAAGCAGATTCGCCAAACTCTGCTTGTACAGCCATCAGCAATCGCCCCCTGTATGCTACTCCTTCTCCCTAAAAAGTGTCAAGTATGAATGAATGAATGAATGAATGAATTCTTGTATACCGCACATATCACCAGGTCTCATGGCCGGTTACATTTCCATGGGGTGAGATCAGACGTCAGCATGTGAAGGCGCCTCTGGCAGCCGCTATCGGTCCATACTAGATCTCACCCACCCACCCACAACCCAAGCATGAGCGTGAAAGATAGAAGGCCAGACCACAACACCGGGAACTACGTCCCCTACTCTTGCGAACAGTGTGTGGGTTCTTTAACGTTCCACAGAGTAATCATGAACAAGGGTTGTGAAACAGGACCTTCGATTTATCGTCCTTATCCGAGAAGACTAGAAAGTCTAACCATTTGCAGATGTCATTACAAAGGCAGCACTTTTCTCCTCAGTTAATTTAAAGACCCTGAGTGTTGGTCCGGGTGGGGTTTGAACCCGCGACCTTCCACACGGGAGCCCGGTGCTCTACCAACTGAGCCAACCGGTTGGCGGTTCGTACAACAGGTTTGGACCCAGTGTAGACATGAGAGGGGACGTGACCCCATCTGACCCACTTTTGTCCCAATGAAGGGAACTATGACAAAAAATTATTTGAAAAGTCAAATGCTCCAAAACTGTCTGAGATGTTCCACTGATGCATGACAGGCAGCACCTCTTCCAGTTGGTTCGGAACTATGCATCAATACTCGATGGTGACCCTGAAGACACATACCTTAGCAAACAACATATTTCCACTGCAAATCAAAAGGAACTTGTTCAACACCTACCAATCCATTGTTAAGGTCATTGTGCTCATCAAACAAGGAGTAGTCTCTGGTAGATCCATAAAGATTGACCCAACATGGACCAAATGTTGGCATGAAACCTGTGAACATTAATTCGCCCAACATATTTAATCAAGGGGATAGAAAACAGTTCAACGCAATATCTTCCTTAAAATTAAAATGATGCGCACACACAGCTTAGATGGAC
Organism: Pavona decussata; assembly: GCF_977016875.1. Taxonomy (NCBI): domain Eukaryota; kingdom Metazoa; phylum Cnidaria; class Anthozoa; order Scleractinia; family Agariciidae; genus Pavona; species Pavona decussata. The sequence goes on from NW_028145742.1 coordinate 632,282, forward strand.
CATTGATCTCCTGAGAAGGATGATTTGCAATTCCACAATTTACCAGTCAAGGGAGATTCCAGATGATATCAAAACAAGCTTATTTTCGATCTTACGTAAGAATACTGTCAGTTCATTTATTTTGAATTGGTTCATCTCCTTCAGAACATCAAAAGTCCACGAAGCTAGATACATCATGGGCCTTTACTAACATATCAGCTCTATCCACAAATCGTTCGAACAACAGCACACATGTGACACACTCGAAACAGAACTCTACTTTCCCTTTTCCTTGGCCATGCAAAGAGAGGGTAATAAATTGTTGTCACAGTAAGTCAAAATCTAAAAGGAACTTCTTTGTTTTCTGGCCAAGAAATGAGGGAAATAACAAAAAACCACTCAAACCATAACACTTCAGGTGAACCAAACATCACCATAGATAATAGGTACTAAAATCCCACCCCATGTATAATCATTACAAACATGCATGCTGAATTCCTGTCCAAAAGTCAAGTCCAGCTGTTGGTAAAAAATGTTGACCACAGGGGATGTAAATTTGTACAGTGTTTTAACCAAACACCATAGTCAGCCAGTTCTAACACCATCATGCAGTTAGTGCAATGTGCATCACGCAGAATTCTGAGCTAACAAACTTACTGTGCTTGCAAAATGTTGCAATACTAGCCCCTTCACTCTCAAAGGAAAACTTTAAGTTAATTCAAACCTTCTGACATTTAATTGTAAAGATAAAACCCTAATGTGTCTGAGAATGTGACCAATCAATGAAATGCTCCAATTAAGACTGTTGCCAGATTGAAATTCCAAGGCACCTAATTATCAGGAGCCTTGTGAATGAATTAATAGTTCCCCTACAAAAAAAAACAAAAAAAAAACCAAATGGGTAGCCCTGTTGGTTTCTTGGGTTCCCTGGTCTACCATACTCCAGTTTGGCAAGAACACTGGGTGATACTGTCAAGTAGAACTGTTTGGTTTTAATCATGTCACAAACTAAGGAATTTTGAGATTTCCTCCTTGGAAAGTGAAAGGGTTAATGCATGCTAACAGCAGTGAACCTTACCCCTGGAAGAACTACAACATGCATTTGGATACAGTGGAATCATGCAAGAACAGCCATATCACAACATTACATTAATGACATAACTATATAGAAAATTTTAAAGAACATCACTCAAGTTAGTTAGTACACTTTTTTTGCCATGCATGAGAGGTAAAGAGTTTGAATTCCCAGTCTTTCAATGTGTGTATTGTGTTGATCGTTATTTTGACACTTTTACCCCTTCATCTCAATAGAACATCATTGGTAAATCTGTAAGTACATAGCTTTGAACACAAGGGGCATTTTGTTTATAGGTACCGCATCAAATCTGTCACCTTTTTTTGATAAAGCCCAAGTGGTAATAACTTGCTTTAAACAAATAAGTATGGTATGCAACTGAAACCATGTTAATGAATTAAAAATGAATGGTTGAGGTGATCGGAAAGGTGCTAACTGTAATGTTATAAGTCAAATGGTCAGAGTGTTGTGAAAAGTGTCAAACGCAAAGTGATACAGTGAAAATGAATTGTGCCAGCTGATTTGTATACTAACAATGATGGACAGTGGATCATCGTGTGCCTGCCATTGTGCTCCTTTTAAGTTTGCCAAGTTATAAGTCACTAACTTTTGAAACTCATCGACACTGACCATTCTATGTAGTGTTGAATTGGCCAGCAATTGCACATCAAAGCACAATCTTAATTTGTCATAAATTATGCAAAGTTGTTTGCATTTTCTATATATATGTAGCAATGTCACATTATAGATAATTTTTTTGTCAAATTTCAAAAACATTTATAATGATATTTTCAAGGAAAAACATTACACATTGAAACACAATGGCAAGCATTGTAAGGCGTCAGGCATGAAACCATAAACCATATTTACCCATATCAGGAGGATATTTATGAACTTCAGAGGCCGATGTCACCCCGACATGTTGCACAGTGACCACCAGCAAATAAACAAAAAAAAAAGCAAAAGAAAACAAAATGGACAAAATATATTTAGCAAAAATATACAAAGTAATAAACAATTCTTTACAATTATTTGTTCAAGCTTCAACCAGGAGAAATTACTTTTGAAATCAATTTGCCACCACAACTTCAACAGGTTATAAATCTTTGTACTGTTTCAAAGTTTTAGCACTTTGTGATTTGGGTATACCTGGTTCAACCTTAAACTTTAATTTGCATTAACATATTTTGGGAACAATTCAAACTACAATTAAATAACAAATTATTTCTTGTGATATCATTGCAGTCTTGAGAAAAATGAATGTGAAAAGTTTGTTCCAATATCTTGACTCAATATGTTTTTATATGGATTTTTTGGTTGCAAAGTTGACGTGGTTTAATTGTGTGTAAAACTATAATGTTTTCAAACATTTTTTTCTCAAAACTACAATGTATGACTGTGATTGTGTTTTAATTATTGCACTGTGCTACAATGAAAACAATCCTGGCTCCCCAGCTTTTACTGAAAAGATGTTCTCACCGCCCCCACCTCCCCTCCACACCCTTGCCTGTTTTGGTTTCTTTTCTCTGGGCTCTTACAGTTATTAGCCTTTTAGTACACCCACAACCCTCTCTGGTTGTCAGTGAGGATAACAAGTGCATGAAAACAGCGGTAAATGGATCCTGGCCCTATCAGCTAAAGTTCCAAGGAAGAAAAGCAGGGAACCGGGTTGTTTAGATGGAGATGATAATGATGATAATGAGGATGATGATGATGATGATGATGATGATGATGACGATGATGACGAGCAATCCCTGTGTGACTAACATACAATGGATCCACTCCATTGGTTCATTTCCCTGTGGTAAAGCTGCAGGCACACTTTCATGTGATATATACAGAGCAACCCCGTCATATTCACCTGAGACCAGAGTTTACAAAATGCACACCAAATCAGAGACGCAAAACTGATTCATTTTATATCCATCACTAGCTTTTTTTAATCATTTCGTACTTTTTGTCTTTTGTTTGTTGTTTCTGCTTGCTCAATTGACAAGTGAGTGCAAGAGACAGAGAAGAAAAGTAGGTGAGATAATGTCCATTATGAAAAGCAAGACTAGATGATTGCCAAAAGGGAAAGTTTGAAGAATGACAGATGACCAGTTTCACGAGGGAGAAAAGTGTGCAAGCAACTTTAGGAAAAGTGTTTTTTTTTTTTTTTAACTAATAGAGAAAGGCACGAGAGAAGGTGCACATCTTTACAGGACAGTTCACATTTTGGAACTTTTGTTACAATTTAAAATTACAAATTAATGAGATTGCATTTGTCACGTTAAAATTGTCCAATGTGATTTAATAAAATATTATGCAATTAAAAAAATTAAAAACTTCAAAATGTTAATGGCAAAAAAATTGCAAGTGATATCACACTCTTCATGCTCAGGATGTCCTACATGATTTTCTAATAAATTATGAAATTAAAAGACTTAAAACTTTAAAAATGAAATAAACAAAAAAAATTACATTCCAATTTATTGAAAATAACTTCAAAACTTTCTTTCATTTAATTTAAACAAAGTACCATGCTCTTTTGATGTGTATAAAATTTAAAATACTACATAACTTTCATGAATCATTTAATTACTCCGAGAGAGAGTTTAAATGAAAGTGTTTTTTTTTTTATTATGTGGTAACCTAGTCTATTGTTTCAATTAAGAGAATTCAATTTTAATCATGTATTTTAAGGGTGGCACCTCGCAAGACAGAGGTATTTTTGTGTGGTTTTTGAACTATGTGGGAAAAGCAGATGTTAACAAGGGCTATTGAAATTCAAAAATAAAATTGGGGGTAAGCATGCATATCTCAGAGATAATATTGCAAGCAACAATAATTCTAAAAAGCTTTAATGTATGAAATTTTGTCCCAAATCAAAGCTAAATTACAAAATACTGCATGTGGTTACCCCCAATTTTCTGTTTGGATTTCAATAGCCCTTACTAAGGTCTTATTTTCCTGAATAGTCATAAACTGCAAAAAAATACGCTGTCTTTAAGAAATCCGAGTTTCTTGGACATCCTGAGATGCACAAAACATATGCGCAGGAGGAAAAGGCACCAGTCTTGAGGACACGTTTTAAGGTTTGTGACACTAAGTCACAGATTCTAAAGTTTCCACATACATAGTATAGTAGGGTGGATTGCATGCGTCATCCATTAGTTAAGGGTGCAGTCACACACACACACGTATGTAAGAAGTAAACTAAAGATAGATTAAGATCTAGAGAAGCAGCCAGCAGCGTAATACACACCAGGAGCCTGAATTGAGCCAGGAACTTTAATGCCTGAGCCAGGAATATAGACCTCGGAGAGCCACCCTGTATAGTCAGCCAGCTTAAGTTAGACATGCAGACACATGCATGGACACACGCACCAAATCACCATGCTTACAGGGTGCGTGCAAACAGGCACTTGGAAAAGTTACTACAGGTGCAAACTGTGTAAGTAATCAATACTAACAAGAATTCTTTAGCATGCATATCTCAGAGGGTTTTATTTCACATACTCAATCATAGATTTTTAATTTAATTTAAATTTAGAAATCTAAAAAATAAGTGACGTTTATTAGCAGATGCTCTTGTTTTGGTAAAACAGTGCATTTTACAACTTATGTAATACTTGGTAATATCTGTCAAATAATCTCCCAACAAATCACAAGCAAAAGTACGGCAATTTTTAAAATATTAGCAATGAATATCGCATGCTTTTTAAACTGCACTAAAGAAGAATGAAGTTAAAAAATTTTACAGGAAAAAATGTCCACATGCTGAATTTTAGTTTTTAACAAGCCAGCTGTTGCAAATCAATAACCTTGAACTCCATGTTTAATGTGTTGTTGATAAACAAATTAGTGGTAATTTTACATGCATCAAACAGTATTTTGTATCTTGTTTCATGTTTCAGTTTAAAGTAAACTTTAATTCATTGTTTAAGGTCAATTTTATTAAATGCATGGTTAAAGATGAACTGTTTTAAACAATAATTTACAGTCATTTATAGGTTCCTTGATCATAAGACACAAAACAAAAGCATGCAAGAAGAACCATGAAAACTCAGCACCAATAGTAGCAAACACAAAAGACAAGCAACAAGTTTATTTTAATGGCTGAGTTAGAACTGGCTGACAAGAGTTTAAAGACATTAAAGGTCAGTATGTAAAGTCATCTCCTTGGCTCTGTTGCAGTAGAGGCATCAGCTTGGCATTAAAGTAGGAAAGAAACAGATATCAACAAAATAGAAAACAAGTAAAGATGCAGTAGCTGTGGTAAGCGGGCTGTGCAAAAAAGACAGTGGCATGAGAATGGCAGCTGAAAAATTGACATTGTCTGGTTAATTCCAGCAGCGCAGTCTTAATCAACTGAAATTTGAACATTTTAAGTCCAAATATGGATGGCATTAAGCTGTGCTGATAAATTACAGCACCCTCCCAATAAAACGAATGTGTTTTGGGCTCTGCAAATCAATCAATCAGCCAGCCAGTCAGTCAGTAGCAGAATAGTCAGATTTTAACTTGACATAAGGTTAGCTTGCTTTTGGGAATTGAAGCAAAATGGCATACAATGAAGACATTTTTAAAGCATGCACTGCCTGACTGTGTAACCAGCACAGAGTTTCTTTGGTTCAAATCATCAAAAAAACTTTTAAAGTTTAAAGTCTACAAGAGCTGCACAGTAACAAGTGACAACACAAAATATAAGCCACTCCTGGCAAGTAAAGTAGATGACAGCCACAGGAAAAGTGAAATGAAACAGTGCAAACAATAAAAGAGTTTGAAATGATAAATGGAAACAAAGTTCTAAGTCTTGAAAGCAAGTGAAACAACAGAGAAAATGAACACTGGTCATTGAAGAAAGAAAGAATAATTCAAGCAAAGAATAAATGAAAAAATGAAAAACAGCATTTGAGCACACAGTATGTTAGTAAATGAGCATATAAGAAAGCATTAGGTGTGTTACAAAAACGTGTACAGAGGTCAAAATTGAATTATATCAACAAAGCAACTAAAGATTATTATCAAATGCACACTATTTTGTACTTAACAAGCTGATTTTCAGATGGTCCAAGGTCATTTCTTAACCTTGGACCCTCTATAATGTAGGCTTGTTCATATAGAAAAAAATTTACCAAATCAAAACATTTAACTACATTAAGACCCATTCTTGTACAGGATTCAGTTTGACCTGTAAATTTGGATTCTACTGCCAAATGAAATGCTCTGACTATTAATGTTTCACAATCTTATGATGGGTTTGGTTTTGACCTTCATCTGAGGCTAGACCAGTAGCATGTAAAGAGAAATGTTCTTAAGCTAGGGACTGAACAGGCTGTAAGTCGAATGATCAGATGTTGGATGAACGGAGTGTTCAAACGATTTCAACACCATTCCACATTTTCAAGAACAAAGAAAATGTTAATTCAATGTTGAATGAAAGTTTAAGCCAATTTAAACTTGATTCAACACACTTTCAACAAGCTTTAAACAATGTTGAACAACCTGTTCAAAACGCCCGCAACATTTTGGTTCAACAACTGTATAATGAACGCATGTTGATTTACATGTTGAAACCATTTAAATGGGCCTTTAGACTCCTGTCCAGGATGCAGAATTTTGTCCTTAGCCCATTGGACAAGAGGTAAAATGAAAGTGGTTTAATTTACTTACAGCCCATCAACTCTCTAACTATGTCCCTCAACTGAAGGATTAAACATCATTGAAAACATTGACAAAAAATTAATGTTAAAAGCAATTTTATATATCTCAATGTCTTAAAAATTTCTGATTTCCTGAATAAGAATGGGTCAGAAGCTGACAAAGACACCAAGAACAAAAGTATTCAGTCTCTTTGTTATTTGTAAGTTCAAAACCTAAATGAAAAATATTATAAGATATGTTATGATAACAAAATTATTGTGTTATTTGTCAAGGAATACTAATTACAATAAATTATACAAATTTGAATTCTACTGTGATGTTTAAGTGTTACTAATAAAAAATATTACTAAATGTCATTATGGTTAAAATAACAATAACTATTACAATGATCGTCAGCATAATAGGTGATGCAATAACGAGATGTTAAGGAAAAGCAAATCCATAAATTACATTGGATTAAAAGATTCTTGATGTCTTTGTCCTTAAACTGCAAACTGATAAATAAGTACCGGTAATATGTATATAATAAATTTTATTGGTGACTGCAAAATGACATACCATTGGCGCCGTCATTGGATATCCTGGACAGGTCAATAAAATGAGTTCCAATGACCTCGTCTGACACAGAGTCACTGACAACAAAACACAACCAGTTGAAGTATTTATACAAGATACTAATAGTTTCAATCACTTTTTGGTGCTGCAACAATACCACTTCACAGTGACTGATAGATGGAAGCCACAACTGACTTGCTGAGTGACTGACTGACTGACTGTCTAACTGTATGATTGACTGACTGACTGACTGTCTGTCTGTCTGTCTGTCTGAACCGTCTGAATGACCATCTGATTGACTGGTTGATTGACTGACTGACTTATGGAGTAACTGACTGATTGACTGATTGACTTGACTGACTAAATTGAATTACTGCCAACTGACTTGACTGACTGACTTGATTGACTGACTTGATTGACTTGACTGACTGACTGACTGACTTGACTTGATTGACTTGACTGACTTGAATGACTGACTGACTTGATTGACTTGATTGACTTCACTGTCTGACTGACTGACTTGACTTGGCTCACTTAACTGACTGACCGACTTGACTGACTGACTGACTTGATTGACTTGATTGACTTCACTGACTGACTGACTGACTGACTTGACTTGACTCACTTGACTGACTGACCGACTTGACTGACTGACTGACTGACTTGATTGACTTGATTGACTTCACTGACTGACTGACTTGATTGACTGACTTGACCGACTGACTTGATTGACTTGATTGACTACACTGACTGACTGACTGACTTGACTTGACCGACTTGACTGACTGACTGACTTCACTGACTGGACTGACTGACTGACTGACTTGACTGACTGACTGACTGACTGAATGACTGACTGACTTGACTGACTGACTGACTTGACTGACTAGACTGACTTCACTGACTGGACTGACTGACTGACTGACTGACTGACTGACTTGACTGACTGACTGACTGACTGACTGACTTGACTTACCGATTTGACTGGACTGACTGACTGACTGACTGACTGACTTGACTGACTGGACTTGCTGACTGACTGACTTGACTTGACTGACTGACTGACTTGACCGACTTGACCAACTGACTGACTGACTGACTTGACTGACTTCACTGACTGGACTGACTGACTGACTGACTGCCTTTACTGACTGACTTGACTGATTGACTGACTTGACTGACTGACTGACTGACTGACTTGACTTGACTGACTGACTGACTTGACTGACTTGACTGACTGATTGACTTGACTGACTGACTGACTGACTGACTGACTGACTGACTGACTGACTGACTGACTGACTTGACTGACTGACTGATTGACTGACTGACTGACTGACCAACTGATTGACTGATTGACTGACTTGACTGACTGACTGACTGACTTCACTGACTGACTGACTTGACTGACTGACTGACTGACTGACTGACTGACTAACTTGACTGACTGACTTGACTGATTGACTGACTGACTGACTGACTGACTGACTGACTTCACTGACTGGACTGACTGACTGACTGACTGACTGACTGACTTGACTGACTGACTGACTTTGACTGACTGACGACTGACTTGACTGACTCCATGACTGACTGACTGACTTGACTTACGGACTTGACTGACAGACTAACTGACTTGACTGACTGACTGACTGACTGACTGACTTGACTTATACTGACTTGGCTTGACTGACTTGACTTTCTGACTTCACTGATGGACTAACTTGACTTACTGATTTGACTGATGGACTGACTGACTTGACTGACTGTCTAACTGTATAACTGACTGGCTTGACTGAGTGTCTGACAGTTTGACTGACTGACTTGACTCTCTAACTGTATGATTGACTGACTGACTAAATCTAATCCAGTTTGCAAGTTACTGAGAACATAATTTCAAATGTATTTTATCCAATATTTCATACATCACATAAAACTTTAAGTTACTCATTAGGGATACAATGAAGTTATGAATACCTGTCTTTCAGTTGAACCTTCATTCTTCTACAAAGGGGAGGAAACTAAAGGCAAAAAATATTATGAGGAAACTAAGGACAAAAAGGAATCATTATGACAGTGATTAAACACAAGCAAGCAATGCACGCATGACGCGTCCTGGATATTGATACATGATGACTTAACGAAATACAGTGCAAAGACCAAGGGCTTAAAAGTTCCTAGTTCAGAGATAGGGTCCATTTCTATTGGATGTCATCTTATCAGAGCTACATTGAAACGTGAAAAAAAAAGGAGGAAGGAAGTCAAAGCTCTTGGCAAAATAACAAAATTTACCAGTTCTGAGAAGACAATCTGTTCATTCCACATGGGTTCATAGGTGTTCTTTTTCACTGTCGTTCTGGCCTGTGATCAAATGAGAAATACAGCTTGAATAAAACCAAATAATGTAATATTTCATTCATTTTAATCAACTGTGAGGATTGTGTTTGAGGTGAACCCAGCACTGCATAAAAAAAGTGAAATTAGGGAGGGTGGTGATGATAACAAGGGTGACGATGGTGGTGATAACAATGGACAGTGATGATTGATGACAATGATAATAATGATGATGATGATAGTGGTGGTAGTGATAACAATAGACAGTGATGATTGATGATGATGATGATGATGATGATGATGATAACTGACAGTGGTAACAATGACACTAATCAACAACCAAAACAATGCTACTGACGGCAACAATGACAATCACAGCAAGATGAAAGACCTAAGGTTAGGAAATGACAATAATAGTTTACCTTGTGTCCTGCAAAGCACACTTCCACATAAGGATCCACAAGATCTCGCACCTTCAAAAGAACAAAAAAATAAAACCCTGAAGATCCAGTAAGATGCAAAGACAGGAAAAAGCTTAACTGTACCTCTCCAGTGAAAGCTTTCTTGACATTGGCCATGAGTCCACTATTCACTGCAAAGAAAAAGAATATCAAAAGATTACTACAGGCAATTTGTCATTTTTACATAAACCATTTTTTTCCCGCTGCCTAGCCTTTTTCTCCCTCTTCCATGGTACCCAACCTTTGCCCACCAAACCTTCCTAGCCATACCCCACCCACCCACATATCATGGGTTTTTCCCAAACAAAATTATTCTTTTTAGATTTAAAATTAAAGGTGTTTTTTTGTGAATGGTGCACAAACACAGTACTACTTACTCTTTGGAAGGCCCTCAGCTCTGTAAATTTTCACAATGATCCTGGCCTTTGGTCTTTCTGCAGGGACTCCTTCAGGTAACAAAAGATTCCTAAGGAAATTAATTAAATCAACTATTATTTAAAAAAAAAAAAAGACAGAATTCTCACTTTCTACCAAAATGTACCAACACACAGTACAGAGAACAGCACTTTTTATCAAATCTCAGCCCTACATGTACCTGTCATCACTTAAACACACTGACCATAAAAAGGATCACAATTTATTGAAAATTAATAGAAATTAATTACCCTTCAATGTCATCATCATTGTCTTTAACGCCTGGAGGTTCCTATGGAAAAACATAAGAAACATTCAAAAGAGGTTATATTAAATTTGTCACAAAAATAAATTTACTTTTCTTGCTGCGTTCCTGCAGCAGCACTCTTCCCTGTCTTTCCTATTGCGCTGCGTTGAGCAGCCTGTTGTAATTTGCAAATTTCGTACCCTCCCACTCGGAGCATGGCTCATCTCTGAACATGGGTGAATCTGCCAGCCCTTCTGAACAGTCCTGGTGCTTTAGTACAGACAGTTAAAAATATAGTCTGATTAAAGTAACATGACTCACCTTGGCAGGATCACCTTTGCCAAGCACAGTGATGTCAACTTTCAGGTAGCCCTAGCAGGAGAAAATAAAGGTGTTTTTACATTTGATCATCAACAAGAGCAGCTATAGATAAATAACTCATTCCATCATGTTTAGTTGCTTTCTTGATTGAAGAGATGGAATCAAAGAGGGTATATCAGTTAAATGTTGTCAGAATCTTGCGACAGTATGTACGCCAGTCATTAATTTAGTAAAATCCTGGATTTGCTTATGCCCCATTCAAAACGATCCCTTAAAAAAGGCCCAAATTGCACAAAAACACCCTGACTCATGACTTGGCTGGATGTTCATAGTATTAACCCTTAATCCCTGATATCAAAGAACAAACCCTCCTATCTTGTCCCCATACTTTTCTCATAAAAGTACTGGGGAGAAATTATAAAAATATCAAGAAAATCCACCTAGGATGATCACATCCTTAATTCTCATGACCTCAGGGGTTGAATAAGCATTGCATTATCACAAGGAGAAATTTGATACTGATCACTGTTAGGACTTAAAGGGGAAGTATCATGGGGTTTTTTATATCTTTTGTTACAAATGATGAAATAAGACCTCCAATCACCCGCCAAATAATTCTAGAATGACGAGAGGAACGAAATCAACTCAATTCTTGAAAGAAACAACTCGTGATCTGTTCTAGCACATTTTGGAAACAAAAATGCGAGAACTTGAAAAACATTAGCCTAAATAAATATTTTTCAAGTTTCAATCCAAACTGGCCTACTCTGTCTCTGGCCAGAGGCACTAATCGACAGTTTTATTGCACTGGGGTGATAATTTTTTACAAACTTAACAATTATTTCATTGTCTCTGCCGACAGTCAAACATTTTTGGGTTTTGAAGTGACAGCAAATTTTCGTGATACTTTCCCTTTAAATGGTTAATACTCTTCTTTGCACAGAGGATTGCCACACCCATCCCTACCTTGATGCCAGCACCAGAAGCTCCTAGCGTTTCCTCAGGATCAGTCAGTACCGCCCACCGGCGACAGAATCTGTGATCTGGTTGTGCGTACACAGTTCCTACATCCAGCTAACAAAAGGACAGATTCAGCACATTAATCCACACAACCCAATCTAATTTGAGGATTAACTTTTAGTCCATTACATAAATCCAAACTGTACCATCACGGTAACGGTCCATATCAAACCTCAGTGTACATTTCTACTAAACTGAGTGTTTAAATTTAAACTTTTACTAGAAGCAAATTAGTGAAGAGGTTTTACTTTGCAGACTGAAAATTTTAATATTAAGTATTATAAAAAGAAGTGAAATTAGAGGCGAACAATGATATGGTAATATGCTGTCATGAAAACTGCGAAACATTGTTCACCATTAATTTCACTAGTTTTTATTTTAAAATGTTTCTCCAAAACTTCTCTAATTATAAATTAAATTAAATTACCTTAAATGCTCCAATCAGGAGTCCTTGGCTGACTAAATTTCTTCCAGTAAAAACCTGTCAACATATCCACATAATATTTTAGTTTTTAAAACACTGTTAACACCAAAGCTTAGCTCACGCTAAAATAGCTTAGCTTAGTTTCATTCCATCTCTCCTCTTGGGGAAAAGGGGCAAAGCTGTACCATTACTCTTAATTCCTCGCAAAGCGAGGGCCGAAGGCCCGAGCATAGCGAGGTTAATAAATTTGTCGGGCCGAGCCAGCCCGAGTGAAGCTAAGCAGCGCGAATTCGAGCAAAAAATATATTTATATATATGTATGTATGTTTGTATGTATATTTAGTTGAAGGTGTCCGCAATGTTGCCCAGCAACGGTGAAAAACAAAGTATGAATGACGTCAGACTGTCTGGCATCGTCTGAAAAAAATTTGCATACATCGGAAAAAAATATGCATGCATGATCAAATTTCAACTGCAATGTTCATCAATATTCACTGGATACAGAACTATCTCTCCAGAATCTTTTCCCTTTCTTTTAGAAATCTTTTTTTGTGAAAGATTGCATTGAAGAAATTACACGTTTTGTGGCCGCGGTAAAATAATTTTCCGTGGAAAATAAATTCATCGAACACAACAGCGCTGCACGCCCGTTGTACATTTCATCGCGTCAGAAATAGATTTTTAACCGCAAACTAGCCTGTGGAATTACGAAAAGACCATGCTCATCAAAATAGTTGCTATGTTCAGAAACTTTTTAATCTCCTCATTTGATGCTACAACACGAAAGAGGGCTTTCCACCCAGCCCCAGCTTCGCAAGGTTTTGCGAGTCACGTATTTCTTAATTAAAAATATTATTCCAAGCATCACTCCAAGTTATTATTAACAAGACATTACCTGGAAGTTGATAATCTTGTCAAATAACACCATGGGTGGCATCTTGAAGTCATAGACGAAAAACTGCAAGGACGAGAAGAGCACAATTAACAAAGAGCAAAGGAAACTAGATATAACAATAAGGAACTTTCCATAGCAACAACATGGCAGTTAGTTAGTACCTCCCCCCCCCCTTAAGTCCTTTCCAACTTTCCATCCCAAGTTCCCACATTGTAGATGAATGAATTTTGTTATTAATAATCTTATTTAGTATACACAGCACTTTTCTCCTACCTCATCCCAGAAGGGGCAGTTGGTCTGTTCCTTTATGGTTGTACTCTTCTTTTGATTGCCGACATTGACTGTGCACACTGGATCAATCTGGGTGCCCGCAAATTGACGTCCCTCTAGGATGCGAACTTGTATCTAAGTCACAATGAAAAGAAGCAAAATGTATACCAAATGAGTAATGCTCCCTGTCGTACAGTAAAAAGAGAACCAAATTGTAAAAACTGCTTCATTAGTGGTTTGGCATTGTAAGAAACATTTACTACATGTAGTTCAAAACCAACCTGATAGTCCTGCTCTCTGATCGACATTTTCTTCTCAGCCCGTACCCTAGGATGTGCGTGACTACTGCAAGAGAAACAGTCATAATAGAAAGGGTTAAGTTGATGTGTGCATTTTAATAGAGATAAGATCTTCTGTATTTCAACTAGACTTTTAGAAATCGAAACCTGGTCATCCAAGAGGCATGCCTCCAATTAAATTTGTAAATTAAAGATAATTAATAACTTAATGTCATTTTTTTTCTGAATACTTTCAAAGCTGTGGACACCTTCATGACTGGATAAAACCCTTACTTCAACTTATCTCAGTCCGCAACTAGTGAAAATATCATCAATACATTATACAGACTTATCTGTTCTAATTAATTTTTTGGTCAGTGCACAAGTGGACAGAATTCTTTAAATTGTGCAATCTGATTGGTTCCAGCAGCAGGGGAATTTTTCAATCTTGCCCGCAAACCCAGGCGGATTGGTTGCAAGACCCGGGCCTTGTTTTCTTGCGGAAAGAAATAAAACCGTTACTCACTGACCTACATGTAGGTTGCTCCGTATTGGGAAAAACTGTGCCCTCTGTCTTGAGTATGGCTTTTGGCCTACGGCCTCTCGCCGTACTCAAGATAGAGGGCAGTTTTTCCCAATACAGTCCTCCTGGCGAGTGGTCAATAACATATTTATATTTCGTTCATACAGAAAACAGGAACATACCATTTCATGCTCATGCTTCTGTCGCTGTGCATGCTGATCTGTGATCCTCTGCGACTGCCGATTCCATCACCTTTCAACATGGCATCAAAAGGTGACCCTCCACCACCCTCAGGGGAAATAAACCGCCCACCTCCTCCAATGGATGCGGGCATTGATTCCTTCCGCAATTGCCGCTGAGTGCTGGACGTTAAGCTTGTCATTGATTGGCTCTTGGAAGCCTTGCTGCCAAAGTTACTGCCGACACCAATGAAGGAGCCTCGTCTTTCCTGGCTGTAAGGATCCACCATTTGATATTGAGTATCCGGCATGTAGCCCACCTGTGGGGGCGCATCAAGCGTGTCCTGGATGTTGTTGACCCACTGGGAAACATTTCCCTCTGGAGGATTGTACTGTAACTCCAGATTAACAGTTGCCTGAAAATGAATGCAATCATTTGAAACATAATTACCTCTAAATAAAGAAAAGATAGTCAAAAACAGGCTGGTTATATTCTTTTTAACTCCACTGCTAAACATCTTGAATTCCGTAATGCAGTTCTAACTTTTGAGTGTGTAGACGAAATCCTAAAGTGTAACCATTCAAATGAAAGCTACTGAGCAGTACTTTCCTGTGGTGCTGTTTATTATGCTGTACAAGAAGGTTCTAACATTTGAGACAGAATGAAATCCTCAAGTGCGACAATTCAAATCAAAGCTTTGATTAGAATTATTAAGTGCTTTCCTTTCCTGTGGTACCATTATGCTGTCCAAATTGGCCCCACCCTTTCCTAACGTGTGATCATTCAAATGAGAGCTACTGATGAGCAGTATTGTGGTGCTAGCTTTTTTTGCACATTAATGCCTAATTTATTTTAAATTTTTAAATATTGTGGTCCTTCAAACGAAATCTACCTAGCAGTCTTTTTCTGTGAGGCAGCTCTTTACAAACATCTGGCCAAAAGATATCTGAGGTTCATATATTGATAAAAAATAAGTTACTTTTTTCTCGGGTACTATACAATATCAGAAAGTTGGCCAACTTTCCCACCTTGAGTACTGTGTTGTTCATGTCTATGAGGCTTTCCATAACCTCCAAGTGGCCATCTTGTATAAGCTTTTGAAGTACCATGCGGAATACTCCAACCAGTCTAGAGAGAGATAAAAATGTCTACAATTTAACAGGCACAGTAACAATAGCATTATAGCTACCAGAAACCATACTGGCTTGGATTCTAATGTTCCAGGTAGTAAGAAAGCACTATCATTGAATTTACTGGTCACAGTGCATATATAAGGCAACTCTCCCAGATTATCCCGGAGTATCTCAGAAATCTCCCAGTCTCCTGTATGGCTAACCAAATGTCCTGGATAAAAGCAACTTTTGGTCTTCTGCCTAAAATTTACTAAGATTTCGACCTGACATTTCCCCCCACAATCCATAAAATTTCAGTTTTTATGATTCCAAGGTGCATTTTCTTGCACCTTACACCAAATCTGCTACAGACATGTATTTACGTAACCCAAAGGTTATCGGTTGATTTTGCAGAAAGCAGGAAGGAGGCATTTTTCTTTTGGAGGAAGGGGGAGTGTTAAGTTGGGCCTTTTTGGGAGGGAGGGGTGACAGTGTAGACCCTGAACACACCAGTGGGATGACACAGAATGTGCAGTGGCTTTCCAACTTTCTGACTGCAAGGAATCATGTTAATGTAGAGAAGTTGTCAAAAATAGGGTGACTGGCATGTAGTACTGTATGATAGTTCTTGTCGGTAGAATTTAATAACAAAACCAACCTGTTATTGAATATTTTGTTGAAGTTGTAAACTTCAATTTCGATGAATTCGCTGGGGTCCAGCGGACTCTCCAAGGGCCACTCAAAGTCCTGTTCAACAAATCAAGAAGCACACGTCACAGATAGCTTGAGGTAACATTACAAAGTAAAACTTATCAAATTGTAGCTGGCCGGGGTTTAGGACAGTCTCAAGCCCTAATACTGACCAGTATCAAATGCCTCATAACAAGAAAGAACAAAATTAAAACTTAACAATAAAGAGAAACAGTTTTAAACTCTTGTGCCATTTATTTATTAACCTACAAACCTCATCCCAATCAGCTTCAGAGCAATTTTCTATTACACTCGTCTGGTATGTTACCCCTGGGCAGAAAAAAAATTGCAAAACAAAACAATCAGAAATATTCAATACTTTACAACATTCATTAAAGTGTATATGACACGAAATCTTTTATTAGCTTATTAGGAAGAGCTTTCAAAATGATGAAGAATGGCATTTATTTTATTGCGATAGCATTCTTGGTTGCCAAGTTATTCAAGATTTAGGCTTATGCAAATTAGACAACTTGTGACGTCACAAGACTGACACAAAATGAAGGGAAATCACAAAATTTGGAATATTTACGCAAATACTACATCTACAGGGTTGAAATTTTGCAGGGTTGATGTGCTGACAGAACTACACATTGTGATAGTGGCTATGAT
Organism: Pavona decussata; assembly: GCF_977016875.1. Lineage (NCBI taxonomy): Eukaryota > Metazoa > Cnidaria > Anthozoa > Scleractinia > Agariciidae > Pavona > Pavona decussata. The sequence goes on from NW_028145742.1 coordinate 649,381, forward strand.
GTCACCATAGCAACGTACTCGTTACCAGACCTCTACCTTCCCCAAATGACAAATGCCTTATTTATTGCTCCAAAGTCAAACAGAATTTCTTATACTTGTGCTGCGTAATGTCCATATTCCCTCACACCCACTGAATAAACATCAAGAGCAAAAAGCGCTTCTTGGGAAGGGAAACTCTGATTTTATCCTTTGGATGGTGAGGGCCTGGAGCCCATTGTGTTGCCATGGAAATGTCATAGTGGATCATATCATGAAACTTTGTGATGAGTATAACAACTCTACAAAGTTTCAGTTCTATACAGAAAAAGGCTCAAGAGATATTCCATTTTTTGTGATTTCCCTTCATTTTGTGTCAGTCTTGTGACGTCACATGTCGTCTAATTTGCATAAGCCTAAATCTTGAATAACTCGGCAACCAAGAATGCTATCGCAATAAAATAAATGCCATTCTTCATCATTTTGAAAGCTCTTCCTAATAAGCTAATAAAAGATTTTGTGTCATATACACTTTAACTAATTGTCTTAATGTATTTACTCTGCAAAAAAAAAAAAAGAAGAAAAAATCCTTCATGTCTCTCAATAACTTTTAAATGCTAGTGCCTCCCACCCCTAATCCCTCTCCCTCCTCTAGGCATGTATGGACATCTTAAAATGTGATTGGTATTCATCCATTATTGTTTGGTTTGATAAACAGAGTTGATAAACAAAGGTAATTTGGCCACTGCAAAGAGATTTGAGTGCTGAACGTTTGAGCACTACCCCTCATCTGAGCAATTAAAGAGCTAACGCTCGAAAGATCAGCATTCTAATCTCTTTATGGTAGCCAAATTACCCTATAATTGACTATGTTAATATTAAAACACTTCCCATTGATGTGGTACCAGTTTCTTTAGAATACATCTACATTCTTCAAATTGGTATATAATTAATGCAGCATAGATGTAGTTACCAGATTGTGAATATTTCAATTTCATTTTTGCACCATGTTTTCTCTCTTAAGTAAAATGGCCAAATTTAACGTGAAATTTGCAGAACATAAAATGCATCAGATTAATGCATCTTCAGAACAAAATAGAAGGAAGAAATTACAATTAACAAATATTCAACCATTCCACTACAAATATTCATAGAAAAATAATTGTAGCCGAGAGGGTTTTAAATTAATCAATCACGTAACATTACATCAGAATCATTAAATTAATGAATTTTGAATGGATGAAAACATTTACCAACATGAACTGCTGTTAGAAATTAAAAACACTGTTATGAAGATCAATATAAGTTACTTCTCTACTGTTTATGAAGTAAATAATGTCAAAGAACAAAGCCTGGTTTTGTTCCCTAGTGCATAATTGCTTCTCTAGGCTGATGTTACAGTCTAGGAAATTTATCGTCTTATCGCGAAACTCAAAAGGAAATGATATTGAGTCTGACAGTATGACTGTACTAAATTTATAAAGTTACTTATATTTTCCTTTTTGTTAGTTTATAAAGCATGAAATTACTGTGCCAAATAATGAAACGATGGGTCAATAAAACAAACAAAATTTTACTAAGATTCTGTTCGTACTTTTACCCACTACAAGTCAACGCCTGCTAAACAATTTCTTGGGAAACAAAATTAAATTTTCCAGTTTGTTTACACAATAAAAATTACGGTATACTTCAGAAAATTCGGGCGATCGGCAAATACTGTAAACGAAATCATAGAAGACATCTTCTTTTTAACAAAAAAACCCAACAATATTTCTGAGTATTACAGTCCCTAGTTTCGCCATGGCATAAATAGATTGTGTTGTAAAATCAATATATTTAGTACCACGGGCGCCATCTTTTACCGGAAGTTTTCGAGGACATTTGTGCCGTTTGACAATATCGCGATCCTTGTCACAGAAATAATTTCGAAATAGCTTTTGAGGCCTGGATATTAAAACATAAAGGTTCGCTACAAAAGCTGGTTCGACTTTCATTAAAAAAAAAAACGCAATTCCGCGAAAATACTCGAAGAAATTCGAACTATGTTTAAGAAGTTTCCACGGTTGAAAGACTTCATCGATTACAATTTCGCGCTTTGCGGTAGAGGAAGGAAAGCCTCCTTGAAAACGATCGCAAAAAATAAATTTCTTAAGTTAAGTTGAAGCTTTGTATATTTTTCTGTAACATGTACTCATCAACAGAAGCCTCCGTGCTAGAAATGTTCGCGAAATTTGTCAATCGACCTTCGAAAAGTACTTCATTTTAGTAAAATTTTGCCGCTTATCAAAATGTAGCTTATTTCAATTGAGCAGATAAAACTAAATTTACAGATGCAGTCTTGCCATGACATGAAATCTTTTAAGGAATGTAATACAAGTAAATAGTTATTCATTTATTTTTGGTTGTAAATACTTACCCACGACAAGCTACAGCTGCAATCGACATGAAAGCCACACTTTCCCATCAACATTACCCAAGCCGAACTACATAAACTTGAATAATTAAATATCTACCAGCCAAAATAGATAATACCGTCCAAAAAAGCATAGAATGTTGCGGAATAATTTCAAAAATTATAAAATTGTTAATGTCTGAATCCCAGCTCTAAAAAATTATCTAAAACCGCGAGCGAGGCCGAGTAAAGAAAAGAAGCCACTGTCGAACGCGAAGCCCGCGAAGCGTTCGCGACACAAGAAAGCTTACAGCCATAACAGCGCTTACAGTCATTGACAGCTTACAACTCGGTGAAATTTCTTGAGAACATACCTCTAAAAGTGACCCTGGCGATCCGGTCGGATTTCCCCCGAAGATTTGAACAGGTTTTAAGAAGTAAAAGCAAGGACATTTTCGGAGATCTGTCAACTCCACAACATGGCGAAGGAAACTCGAGTGGAGAACTCTGCCGTCGCTGATCCGTGAGCCAATCAGAACGCGCGCAGCAAAACAGTTGGTTTAGCTAGGAAGGAATATAATTGATCTTCGATTTGCGCATTCGTTCAATTTTGAATAATTCATTTTCTCAGAAAAAAATCTTAAAATATATATACCAAGAAATCTTCCTTTGTAAAATATCTTCTCCTTGAGACGTGTATATCGTAGAAAAAAATTTCAAATGGTTTGAAATGTATTGTGTTTGCTCGCGTC